>NW_010274025.1:0-40047 GCF_000690775.1 Eurypyga helias
AGGAATGCCCTTAATTTGTTCCCAAAGCATTTGAAAGCTCTGATAACAGGCAATCTTGCTGCAGACTATTGTATGCTTTCTGATGGACGGGCTATCGCTGCTGTAACTACCGTGTAGATAGTGGAGTGACAGTGCGTGTCCAGTGAAACACAGGCAGTGTAATATTCATGTCAAGTATCTGAGGCCAAGAAACTTCCCTGCGTTTGGATATTGAAGGGTTCAGTAGCTAACAGGGCTTGAAAAGGCTTTTCTTCTATAAAAGGGCTTTTCTTTTTATAAAAGGCAAATCTGATTGAAGGCTCCCGATGTCCTGGCAAAGCTGGGAGCAGTAATGGCCAGGTTTCCTGCATCGCGGGCTGCAGGGGTGACGAGCAGGCAGGTATTTCTAAATGTGTGGTAAGTGGTACCCAGGCTTGGCAAGTCAACTTCTGTCGGAAATCGCCTCGCTGCTGGCTTTGCTTAAAATTGTGAAATGAATGTTAAATTGAAGTTTCTACTTTGGGAAGAGACCTTTTGAAAATGAAACAGGCTTATCTTCAGTCTAGGCTAAAATCCAAAAAGTTGCCTATATATCAGAACTCCCCAAAAGTTTTCCCTGTGATCCTTTTAAACATCCCATGCAAAAATGTGTGCGCAAGGAAAAAAATTTGGAGAAAGATTGACCCTGGAGGTTTTTCTCCTCCGTTTCCCTAACGTGATGTGGCCTTTGGGAACCCGAGCGGTGGGGTCCTGCTGGCACCCACATCAGGTCTGTGCTGTGGCCTGGGTGATATAACCTCCTTTCCTGAGCTCTTTTGGAAAGGTCTGCTGCAGGGATGTGTGTGATGAGTGTGTAATACTGCAGATCACCCTCTCCAACAGGGGACTGTTTCTCGGAACAGCATTAAGAGCCTGTAGTGACAGGACAAGGGGTAACGGGTACGAATTGAAAACAGGGAGGTTTAGATTAGATATCAGGAAGAAATTCTTCCCAGAGAGGGTGGTGAGGCACTGGGACAGGTTGCCCAGAGAAGCTGTGGATGCCCCATCCCTGGAAGTGTCCAAGGCCAGGCTAGATGAGGCTTGGAGCAACCTGGTCTAGTGGAAGGGGTCCCTGCCCATGGCAGGGGGGTTGGAACTAGATGATCTTTAAGGTCCCTTCCAACCCAAACCATTCTATGATTCTATGATTAAGATGGCTTTGCATAACCAGAGTCCTGTCTGTTGATGGTTCTGTGCTGGTCTGTGGCCTGTTTTCCTCTGTAGAAGAACTTATGATATCTATCCCGAAACTGAGTTACTGCTGTTGCTTCTAAAAGTAGCATTTGTTGCAATTTAATTAGACAAAGAGAGGCTTTTCAGCACAGACCCGTGAGCATTGCTAGGAAGACGACTGCGATTAAGCAGGCCTGATATTCCTCTCGTTTTGTTCTTGCCTTTACTGCTATAAAAAAAATTTTACTTTAGCCTCTTTGGAGGTGAGAGACACAGAACTCATTGCATTGGGTTTCTGGGTCTTGTGCAGGCACTGTCCTGCAACATGAGCTACAGGGCTGGCGTGAGTCACAAGATAAAGGGTGCAAGCAACCTCTCTTGTGACTGATTTGCTCTGGCAAACCACCCTTTATATTAAAGGAGGGAAGAGATTATTAGGAGCAATCTCATTGCCATGACCAAGATATGACAGCAAGTTCAGGTGTCCCCACCAAGGTGCAAGTGTGAGCTCTTGATGGATCCTGTGCATGGTCAGGAGCAGTTTAGTTTTTCTCCTTTAAGTGCTCAGATGTGCATGGAGATGGGGAGAAGGGCCGGTGCTGTGCCAGGGAGGCAGGGATAATGAGCACAGCCCTCTGATTACAGTGAGGTGACAGTGCAGCCGGCTCAGGTGTGTCACAGTGTAATTAGTGCGATGCTGAATCAGGAAGTTGGCAGTGACAGGGTAACCTTGTCCCTGCCCTCAGCCAAGCTGTGCAGGGAGCAGGGATTCTGCAAGACCAGGGGTGTGATGGGGGCTGCCCTGTGAGCAGGGGGTGGTTGGCTCTGTTTTAATCCACGGTGGAAAGCCAGGAGTTTCCTGCTGGAAAATGTATTGGGTTTAAGTGTTGAGAAAAATTGTTCCTGAAGGATTGAGAGGGTTTTTTTTGCTGGGCTGGGACATGAGTCTGTAGAAGTGCCTGGGCTTGTAGCCTGTGTGGCGCACCTGGGTGTTTTGAGGCATCTTGTCCTGAAAGATGTCGTTGCCCCTTAGCACAGCCTCACTGGGCTTGTTCCTTCCTTTGTCTGCACTGGGAGCTGGAACTGGATGTCCTTTTGCCCAGCTGCGTTGAGGAAAACGAAATGCAAAATGCCACCACCGTTCCCTGGCCACTATGCTCCCTGGGGAACAAGTCCCATCCTCCTCACTGGCCCTCTCAGGGGTGATGCTCCGTGGCCAAGGTCTGGAGGAGGACCTTGCCTCCGATCCCACCATGCTGCCAGGGGAACCTGACCTCGTGCCATCAGCCTTTCTGGAGCAGACACACCATGCAGATTTCAGGTCACACTGTGTTACAGCCAGTTGCTCTTCCCAAACAAGAGGGAATTGAATTTGGGTCTCGCACAAAGCGGGTGATTGCCAAAGCCGTGGGCCCAGTGACTAAGAGGACCTGACTTGCTTCCCATTGCTTATATCGCAAATGGAAAAACAAACACAAAAAAAGAGGTGGTGGAAGGAGAAATATTTTGGCTCATTTTGTGCTAGTATTTTTTTTCGGTTTTGATTCAGTTGCTAAACTGCCAAATCAGTTCTTTGCAGAGATCCGTTTAAAACTTGATGGGCAGCTGCAGAGCTGTCAGCGCTCCTGCCTGTGTCTGCTGCTGCCTGGCCGAGCCTGGAGCCGCAGCTGGGGCTTGGAGAGAGGCTTGGAGCTGCTGGTTCTGGCTCTGCTGGAGGCTGCAGATCTGGGGTGGCTTTGGGTTACACAATGCTTGGATTGTCCAAGCCCTGAAGGAGTCAGGTGTGGTGCCCTAAAGTGCTTTAGGGGAAGCTGTAATCCTGGGTCCCAGGGTGCTTAATGCTGTAAATGGGGATGGGTGGGATGTAAAACTAACAGAAGGCTGCGGAGGAAAACGGACAGACGTGCAACCCCAAGGGTAGTAAGTATTTGTTAAACCTGGTGGTTCTCTCTTCTTACTAGTGCTTGTTAGTCTGTGCTGGGACTGTCCCTGCTAAAGATGGCTCTACTGCTTCCTCACTACCTGGAAAAAGGGCAGAGCATGTGCTGATGTCTGCATTTTGGCTTGCTAGGCACCAAGTGTCCTCCCTCTATGCTGTGTCAAGCAGCAAACCTCCCCCAGGCTTGGCTGCAGATCTCTAGGAGCTTCTTCCAGACATTTTAGCTGGGAGAGCTACAGAGGCTGAAGGCACCTTATGCAACGTGTTATTTACAACACGTTGCCTTTCTAGTCGAGAAATCCCACAGCACTTCATGGTGCCTTGCTTTTTATTAAGGAAGACAACAGTTACTGTTCATGTATAGAGAAAATAGCAGACAGAGGCCAAAAACCAATGTCCAAGCTCATGCAGTAGATCTAAAGCAGTACTAGGGATAAGACTCAAAATTCCTAATTTCCAGGACTTCTAAGAATACTGCCATTTAGCACCATGGAGAAAACTGATCCTCAGTGTGTGTTTTGTCCCTGCAGAGATGTCGGGGACCGTGGCTGACATTTCGCTGGTGCACTGGAAGCAGCAGTGGCTGGAGAACGGCACCCTGTACTTCCACGTCTCCATGAGCAGTGCCGAGCAGCTGTCCCGGGCCACCCCTCCTAGTCTCCAGGAGCCTTCGGAGATAGTGGAGGAGCAGATGCACATTCTTCATATCTCGGTCATGGTGAGTCAAAACTGCCAGCAGCATCCGAGGGGACAAAGGACCATCTGGGAGGGGATGGTGGCTGGCAGCCAGATCGTGGTGGGAGGGTGGTGACAAAGAGCAGAATGGTGAGTCTGGTTTGCAAATGTCCATGTTCCTTCTCGGTTGGGCCTCCAAAGTGGGAGAGATGTGTTTGAATGGGCCAGGAAAGAAAAAAAAAGTGGTTGGTCTTTTAAGAAAATGAAATAAAATAAAGCAACAGACTGTAGGGAAGAAACTGTTGGGAGGGTGACAAAGGAGCATCTTGTGGTTCCTCTTGTGTCTGCTGGCAGCTGGCAAGGTGTGTTAGTGGAGTATTTCTCCTTGGTCTTGCATTCAGACGTGTGCATAGGTAAAATTTTGGGCTTGGTCGTTTCTTTTTGAAGCTTTCTGGAACCAAATTTTATGTGTCAAGTGAGTATGGGCTATAGCACGATCCTTCTCTTGCAAAACAGGAGTCTGATCTAAAAGTAAAGAAATGATCCAGATGCTTTGAATATCTCCATCTGAGCTGTTTATGTGACCTTTTATTAACATACTGTGTTGCCTTTTAAAAGGCTTATTTCAGTATCTCATGAGGTGGTTGCCTGCCTATTTGGATCTGGTTCATCATTCCTCTGTGCTTTAGAGCTCCATTCTGTAAAATAGGACTAAGTGTATTGTTCCTTAACTTCCATTGGGATATGCTATCCTGTCTATAAATGAAAAAAAAAAAAAAAAGGTAGTTAGGCTGGTAGATGATGTGGATATGCATGGAATCTATTTGCCCAAAGTAAGTCTTTTATTGGGTTGGGGGTTCCCATTGCAGCAACCCTCTGCATAAGGTGCACCTGTTCGTATCTTGGAACCCGTGCGTTGTCTCCATGCCCTTCTGTTCTTCATTTTGGGAGGAGAAGCAGAAGCGATGGCTGCACAAAGCCCTTTTCTCCCATTTGAACAATTGACTATGTGGCTTTTACCACTTAAATCTGTCTTTTTGAGTGTCTCAGCCCTTGTCAGGGAGGATTTAGACTGGGCACTGAGTGCATGTGAGCACAGAGAGAGGCTTTGCATTGAGGCTGTTGGGCAAGGTAAGAGGCAGGATGGCAGAAGGGGAAGGAATTGGAGACTGCAGCTTACTGGGTTGGATGGGGAACGTTTCTTATGTCCTGCTAAAAATGTCGGAGTGATAGAGTTTTGGAGGGAAAAAGGTAAAGCTGGTATACATAGAAAATGAGCCTGAAAAAATGAGAAACAGAGCAAGGAATGAAGACAACAGAACCCAAGTCTGGGCTGTGAAAAGCTCAGTCTCTGGTTTGTGTGGGATTGCTTGGCTATTGTGAGCAAACCTCTGCCGCAGAAAAGTGGCCCGTGGCTGCGGGGACATGCTGGCTCTGGAGCCTGGTGATCACTGTAATTGCTTGAAATGCAGATTTTCTTTAGCAGGGAGAGATTCAGTCCTGGTCCTCAGACCTTGCTGAAGGTCATCTTCCTAAAAAACCAACATGGTGATTGTAATGAATTGATGCTTTGGAGAGAGAAATGAGTTTCTTTGCAAAGGCTTTCTTTTGCTGGATCTCAGAGTGCAAGAGCAGCGATGCTGGTGCGCTGGAGTTGTAGGCATTGCTGCGCATAGCACAGAAGAGATGGTTTTGCATTTTAATCCTGGGTTAGCCAGGGAAGGTATGCCTTGCCACATCTCGCTGACACTGATACCATGGGAGCATCTGTGGCTTTGTTGTGAGAGTTAACTCCTTCCCTGAGCCTCTCCTGCCCTTCTGCGAGAGCAAGGGGAGGCCAGGAGAGTCCCTCGTGCACAGAATGAGCCATAATTCCACCTTTTTTATAAATCCTGACACTCCTTGTGACAGGAGCGGGAGTCCCAGACAGGAATGTGGGTCCAGGATGAGGCCTGGGCTGCATGTGTGTCCTTGGGGAGGCAGTAACCCTGGTTTTTTTCCTCCCTGGGTTGAGATTGCAGCACAGACTTGAAACTTTGCCCAGTTTTTTTAGAAGATTCATTAACTTTTTGTGTGAAAGCAAGCCAAGTTTTGAGTTACTAGCAGAAGATAAATGTGTGTTTTGTTGGGTTTTTTTCCCCTTCAATACCACATGGTGTTCTGTAGCTGAAGTAAAATGGGTCAAAAGTCTTTGTTTCTTGGGTGAAATATTTCATCCAAGCCTCCGGGCTCTACGCAGGCTGCTTTCCCACACCTTTACCTTCCTCCCTAACTCCATCACATCCCAGAGACACCCCCATCACTCAAGCCCCTCTGTCTCCTGTCAGTGGGGTTCCCTGGCAGGCTATGCTTGGCAGCTGCCAGACCCCAGCATGGGGGGCTGTGTGGTGTCCCCTCCCATCTCCCCTGCACCCACCGTGTCCGTATCCCTTTTCCTGCCTCGACATGCAGCTGTACATCCCTGTGTCTTCCTTTCCAGCTTCTTCAATACCATTCTTCCTGTGTCCTGCCACAAAGCCCAGTGCCTCCTACATGCTCTCCGTTGACTAAAACACCATTTCAGCCCCCCCAGCGCTGCCTTGGTATTCAGGCTCTGTGTGCCCTGTTCATCATCAGCCCAGCATCTCGCTCCAGGGGACAGGAGGAGACACGGGCAAGTGCCTCCTTCCATCTCCTTTAAGTGGCTGTAACACTTACCTTTATGTGTCTCCTCGTCCTCCGTCTGAGTTATAGAAAGCTGGGAAGGTTTGCCGGGGGGATCTCGCTAATCCCCTGCTTAGGGAGTGCTCCAGCAAAGCTTTAATGGGCAGCGAGACATCTCCAAGCTGAGCTCCCTCTGACGGGAACGTTATTTTGGATTTGTGTAGATGTTTATGACTTGGCTGGTTGCTGCTGCTCTGCTTCTAAAGCCAAGACCCCCTCGGTGCTGTGGGGGGTCTCCAGGGAGTGTAAATCCTGGGTTTACTATTCCTTCCAGTGATGTTGGCTGTCGGTGTGTGGCTTTCTGGTTTGGGGTAGGTTTGCTTCCAGTGCAGCAGGAAAGGGACCACTGGTGACCAAGACTCCATGTCCCTGGGGCCACCATCTGCCCCTGCCAAAGCCGTGGGCACTGGGTGACCGTGACTCTCTTCACACATCCCTTCCCCAGCTCAAGGGCATCTTTGACAGCAAAATAATACTTGATTTTTATTTTTTTTTTCCTTTCCTCACTGTTTTTTTTAATCTCTCCCCAGTGAGACATAACATTAATTACTGCAGTTAAAGGGAATTCAGTCTCCATTACTGTCTGCCACCCCTTTCCTCTTGCCTTGAGCATCTGAAATTTGTCTCCCAAATGAAAAGAAGGGAGGAAGGGGAAAAAACAAATATGCAAATGTTAGATATTATTTATTTACTTTTTTTTTTTGCGTGCAGTTTCAAGTAGAAAGGAATCAATATTTTTGTCATTATGCCTGTTGTGTTTTTTCCCCATAATCTTAGCTGTCATTTGGGTTTAATTGTGTTGTTTCCTCTTGTGTGGAAGTAAATCTTATCTGTTTTGGATTAAAATTCAATGAAGGTCACAGCAGCTCGAAAACTTACCAGGCTGCAGCAATTAATGTTCATTTGGCTTTGATAAATTGGAATGTTCCCCACAATAGAACTGGAGTGGATTTCAGAAGCAATAATTCTTCCATTAACTCAATGATTCCCCGCGTGATGGAGCGTCTTGTCACTGCTCTGTTTGTCATCTGTCACTTCAAGGATCTGGGCATATGCCTGATATGATTTATCATGATTATTGGGGCTGCCTGTGTCAAAACATTTTAAACCACTAATTATTCCAGCCTTGTAAATTGCTGAATTTAACAAAACGTAAGAGATATTTATTTTGTTGTTGTTGATGTTCCCCACCATCTTGTGTCCCTGTTTAATTACTGCTCTGCGTCCCGGTAAATTCAGACCCAGAGCCATGTCATTTTATGCAAAGGCTGATTTTTTTTGGCTCTGGAGAGGTGGAGGGGTGGGAATGATGGGACAGGCCTGGATTATCTCTGCACTGACCCACCTTGCAGCCCTTTGGCAGGGCCCCTGTACCCTGCGGGTGCCTGGGGTGAGGATTTGGGAAGAGGATGCAAAGCCGCATCCCATCCCAGTGGCAAAGGGATGGGTTTTCCTGCCACATGCCTGTGGGAGTGATGGTGGTAAAAGCTGCAGTTTGGGAAGGAGCGAGCCAGGCCCATGCCTGCGCAGTGTGCCCGTGTGAAGTCCTGCTGGCTGCTGCCACCTCCATCTCCATGGGCTTGTTTTGAGAGTGGTAACAAGCAAAAGCCTTGTTTCATCTCGCACTGTTGCTCTGCAAGGGAGCATTTCAGTGTCTGGAATAAAAGGTGACCAGACCTCATCAGGCTGCTTTTTTTTTGATATTATGTTTTTTTATTTTTAATGCCTACTTTCTGCTGGCTGGTACTGGCAGTAGACAAGTTAGCTGCTGGTTTCTAGGTCTCCCAGCAGATTTATTTCAGCTCTTATTCATATGAGTTTCCTTTTTTCTTCTTGTTTTTCTACATCCTGATGCTTCCCTAATGATCAGCCATTGCTGCTGTGCCCCGTCAGCCTCTGAGATGGGTATGAAGCGTGCTCTTAAACACTTTGCTTGGACTTAGCATCCTGCTCCGAGGCAGAGCTGGGGAGGGCTCCGGTGTGCCCACCGGTGTGCGCAGGTGGGTCCCAGTGAGTGGGGTTTCCCGTGGCTTCTTCAGGCTGGGGCAGCTCTTCAGCACCCCAATATCCGAGAGTGAGCGAGGCTTTAGGAGCCACCGCTGGCTCCTTCTGAAGCTGCCAGCACCCAGCAAAGGCCATGACAAGTGCATCCATTTGCTTTGTTATCCCTTTTGCCACTACCTGTGACCCCACACCACACCTTTCCCTCCCTCCCTGTTCTGCTGCCCGTGTTTCCTCAGGGAGCCTACGTTCATCAGGCGCTGGGCTTTCAGCTTGGCTGTGCGTGGCATCACATGTGGGTACCCTCGGGCTCACCCTGTGCAGCCCTTGGGGGGTGATGGCAGCTGTCCCTTCAGTGCCTCCATGGTTCCTGGGTGGCTGCTTGGAACGCGGGGTCCATCCAGCGTGTCGGATGGAGTGGTGAGGGGTTCTCCAAACAGCCGCTCAAGCCCAGTTCCCTTTGTGTCTGCACGTGCTGGCAGGGGTTATTCTCCTTCCCACAGATGGATGGATTGTCATTCCAGTGCAACTGGGCTTATCTCAGCGTCCATGGGAGGGGAGAGGAGGCTGAAACCCTTTGTGGAGCCGGAGCAATTCCCATTCTCCCAAGAAAACAGCTCCCCAAGGGATCGCTCCAGGTCCCGTAGGCTTTGGACACAACCATTGCAGGCTCCTTCAGCTCTGGCTTTCCCATCTGCATGGCCATTGAGTGATGTCTTGTTTTCCTACCCAACAGTGTTCTGTCTTCCTAATCCCGATGGATTTACTTCCCTCCATACTGTGTGGTCGCAGTTTGTCCAGCCGTGTGTCCTGTGGGATGGCTGGTTACTCCAGCGGAGCCGGGTGCTCCAGCGGATGCAAAATGTTGCTTGAGCATTACTCTGGCTCCTTGCAGCGTGTCTTGCTGATGGCAGCATTGGAGCTCCTGTCAGCCAGCTCAGTTGAGGAAAAAAAATGGTGTAACATGAGTAATGAGGTAGTGAAGAAGGCACAACATCTGTGTCATCATTTCTGCACCAGGAGGTCAACCAGATTCATAAAACATGCACTTCCAGCTTGTGATATGTTTAGGAATTAATTAAGGTAGGGAGAGAATTGCTGCTGCCAGCAGATTTCCTTATCTGAAAGGTATTAAAAAGCTAAATTGATCTCCAATGAGCTGTTTTTATTAAAAACCAAATACAAAACCAAAAAGAAAAGACCCAAAACCCCAGGACTTGGGCTCGGTGTGTCCTTGTGTGGGAATCACATCCCCGCTCCTCACATGTGGGGAGAGGAAAAAGAGGGGCCCATCCCAATGGGCAGCTGTACCGAGAATCCCCAGGAGGCAGATGGGAGCCCCAGGCTCTGTGCTGATGACAAAACAAGCCGTGAGCACCTTGCCCGCAGCAGTGTCCCATCAGCAGTCCTCCCTGGTCTGCGGAAGGTGGTGGCTCTCAGAGCATCTCTGAACCACTCTGGGGTGGCCGGAGGGGCTGGTAGGACCTTTGCTGGGTCTGCTGGCCCAAGGTGGTGGGGCTGAGTGCTGGCAGACCCTGTCAGCTGGAGCTCAGCACGGCTGGAGGCTGAAGTTCACCCCAATCACCTTTACCTGCCCGTAGCTGTCCCAAGCACCTTGGGGACAGAAATGACCTCATGCACGGCCACTTGAACTGGTGCTGGGGAGTTGCTGGGGGGCAAAGCTAGAAGCAAGCTTCCCAGTCCTCTCACACTGATGCTGTCAGTGGTCTCTGCTCTTTCCTGGGATGAAGACGTTCTTCACCTCCGAGTTTCATTTCCGTAACATGCTATTAGCCAACTTTTTGTAGGCTGGGGGAAGCAGCCTCTTTCATTCACCCTCCCTCTCTTCTCCGCTCTCCTCCTCCTTTGCAGAGATGATATAAAACAGGGACTAAATGTAGCTGATGATGTGCCCTTGTATTTAGGGACTTAATTTGGGGGGGAATTTGTCTTTAAAGTGTCACTTTTGTGACAATGACACCTGTTATGTTAATAATTTTTCACTAATCTCTCTCTGTTTTCTACCTTAGCTACTGTGAATACATTAAACACTTTCTATCTAGCAGATTTCCCCCACCCCCCACGGTGTTAAAATATGTAACTGGAGTGCTCGATTTGCATCTCTGATAACGCGAGGCTGAGTAAATACTCTTAGTTCATCCGAACTGAGCATCAAACTAACTTTCTCATGTCATCCCCAGAGCAATCAAAGTTGGTGCCGGGGGAAAAGCAGCCATAGGAAGCGTTTGGGAGGGGTTTGGTTGTGCATATGGCATCGAACGCGTGGGAGTGATCTGCAGCCTTAGAAAATTCCCAACCTCGACACGCTGAGAGAAAAGGATGGAGAGGAAAAAGTAAGAGCTCGCTTTGGGAAGGTGGCTGGGGTAGTCGCGGGGAATGCTAGAGCTGGAAGGGTGATGCTGAAGTGGTGAGGAGGTGGAGAAACACTGCAGGAGGAAGGTTTTGGAAATGGGGTGAGGAGCATGGGAGCAGCGTTAGCTCGTGGCTCGAGGTGGGACACGCAGCAAGACGTCGTGAGCGTCAGCCTTCGCCCCCGTGGCGCGTCCCTCCGCTGGCGACGACAGCGAGCCGTTTATTTTTATCGAGCGTCGCGCTGGGCTGCGCGGGGAGTTTGCTGATTTCAGATTCTTGTCTTGAACTTGTTCCCTTCCTTCCTCCTCCTTGCTATTCCCCTTCCTGCCATCTGTCTGGGAGAAATGCTCGTGCTGCTACCGTGCTGTGGGACGTAGCTGGTAGCTTGACCTTTTCTCGGTGCTTTTTCTCTCGGACTGGGTGCAGCAGATGGAGAAGCCAGGCTTCGGAGAGGTTCCTCTGCCTTGGCTCCGGGTTTGCAGATCGGTCAGAGAGGAAGGAGCATCTCTGTCCCACGCAGGTTGGGTATCCTGGTGTTGCACGTCTTTCTGAGCTGCAGGGCTCCTGGAGAGAGCAATTCCACGTGGGAGCCCTGTGCTAATCCTGCGTGTAAAGTGCCGGAAGTGTTTGATCGGTACCTTTGAAACGCTGACATAAACACAGAAATGCTTTGCAGCACCCGGCCTAGATCTAATTGCTTTAAACTGCCAGGCTCAAAACTACATATGGCATGACAATTGCCAGGAAACTTTAATCCAGGAAAACTCTGGTGGATGCTGAGTTGTCTGGGAGGTGTGGTGGTGCCTGGGGGTGGATGGCCGCTGGCTCCAAGGTAGCTCCATATAGAATCATAGAATGGTTTGGGTTGGAAGGGACCTTAAAGATCATCTAGTCCCAACCCCCCTGCCATGGGCAGGGGCACCTTCCACTAGACCAGGTTGCTCCAAGCCTCATCCCGCCTGGCCTTGAAGACATCCAGGGATGGGGCATCCACAACATCTCTGGGCAACCTGTTCCAGTGCCTCCCCACCCTCTCTGTGAAGAATTTCTTCTTGATATCTAATCTAAACCTCCCTGATTTCAATTTATACCCATTACCCCTTTTCCTATCACTACAGGCTCTTGTAAAAAGTCCTCTCCCAGTACCCTTGTAAGCCCCCTTCAGATACTGGAAAGCTGAAGACTCCCACCGCCAACCTTGGGGTGCTCCCCAGCCTCATGGTGAGGATGCCGGCTGGGTGTGGGGTGCTCCCCTCTTGCTGGGGGGGCTTTGCTGTGCTGGGGTGCAGCGGCAGTTGCCTGGGATGCTCTCTACCTCCCTGCAGGAGTTGCGTCCTCTCTGGTTGTCTGTAGCACAGCGTGGGCTCTGACCCCGGGGGTGTGGGAGCTGGGTGATGCTTCTCACCCTGGGCTTTGCTCTGTGTTTCAGCTGCAAGGGGCAGAGCCTGTGGCCTTGGAGGCTGGGTTGGTCTTCAGTCAGGGAGTGAGATATCTTCCTTTTTTCCTTCAAACCTGGTGTTGTCTGCAGGCCTCGCTTCTCTCGGTAGTTATTCTTGTTTGAATGCAAGTTAGAAATGTGAGCATCGGGTAAAATGTTGTCGACATCAGGAATTGGCTCATGTAAAGCTGAACTGTGAGGAACCTGATGCAGAATAGCTTAAAGGTGGTTGTGAAAGATTTTACATTATAGCCCTGCAAAAGACTGAATTTTTATTTGGTTGGCAAAACTCATTGATGGGAGCAAGTGTTAATGATAGGATGAAATGCAATATCGTATTTGTCCCCAGAAGTATGATGTTTGCTTTCAGTTTGGGCTTTTTTTTTTTTTCATTTAAAAATAAATTGGACTTAGTTTCACAAGGCAACGTTATACTGTGAAAAGGCAGAGTGCTTTTTGTTCAGGGAAGTGTCAGAATGAAATGTTTCTACTCTTCAACACTTCCCATATCCTCCCCAAAACCACTTACACTTTAGTTTCAGCTGATGTGAAACGCTGAGCAGATAAACCATTCCTTGAAAAACCCTGCCAAGCTCTTTGTGGAGTCACTGTGCCTAAAGCAGAGAAGACATGGTGCCATGGGGGTCTGATGGTCGCCCACCAAGGGTCTCCAGCCTCTGCAGCACCCGGCCCCAGTGAAGGGGATGCTCAGAAACCCACCGGTGTGAAATAAGGGGAAGAAGCTCGTGCATACTCTGAACATCGCCAGGCTGCTAACATAGCAGAGGACTTTTTTATGTACGTGTCTGGATCTTGCTGCTGTAGGAAGTTGGGCAAAATTCCCATCAGCTTAATTGGGAGCAACATCAGGCCAAGTGTGGTTATTTTTACCTGTCACTGCTCCCTCTCCGCCTCGTCCCTCCCACCTCCATCCCCCTGGACAAGAGGGAGTGAGCTCCATTTCAGCCTTCAAAAGGTCTCCGCCAGCTCGGAGCAGCAGCCTTGTGTTGATGATGTGCAGCAAAGGAAAAGGAGGGGGAAAAAGATGTAATTGTGCTTATTTTTAAAATCCAATTATCTAAACCTGCAGGAAAATAATTATTTTTGGAGGGAGCTGTTCAGGCTGGCTGGGCTTTGCCCTGAGTGGGAGCTCCTGGGGGCTGGGCTGGATTCATTGTGGCAGCAGCTGGACAGGGATGGAGCAGGAGCATCAGCCCCAGATCCACTGGGAAACACTCTGCTTTCAGAAGTTTGGCACTTTATTTGTTGCAATGCTCTTTGTCCATCAGGGAAAATGGTGATTTTCCTTTGTGGCTGCTTCCTTTCTAGCTTTTCAGAGCAGAGGAGCCCACTTTTCTTGCCTCCCCATCTGAAAAAAAAACCCAACCTGCCTGGGGGAGGATGGCAGCAAAGCTGGTGCTTTAGCGATGTCGGGTATCTCGGTTTCCCTTCCCAGAGGCATATCTGGTGACGAACTCATAGCCAGCCATCCCTTAGGCAAGCTTGAGCTCTCCTGCTTTCTCCGGCATGGTTTTCCTCATTGCACCAAACTCATGAGCTCAGGGTGAAACCAAGGTGGTGGCGGTAGCGATTGCTGGGGGAGCAGAGAGCAGCCCCAGAGTTCCTTTGCCACTTATTTTGCAAATGATGGAGTCTTCTGCGAGCATCGTTCTGCAGAGGCCTGCGTTGGGGGGTGGGTTTGATAAGGCAGAAGTAAAGGGACGGGCAGGCACATGTGGGTGCTGTGAGCTGCAGTGCCTGGCAGCCGTCAGCAGCATGAAATTGCAGCAGAGGGACGACTGGATGGAGGGCACTGGTTAATGCCCCAGAGGGACCGGCTCACTACGATTAAGCATCAGGTTTGCTTGGCCTTTCCTGGAGATCCATCATTATTCACGCCAGCAACGGCCCTGTCAGAATCCCTCTGCTGCAGAATTTAATGATTTGAACTCACCGACCTGCTCACACGCCGGGATGCGGCTCAGCAAGGCAGGCGAGAGCTGTGGGGTGGCAGCAGAGTGGGGTACCGGGGACCGGATCTCGCGCTGCATCCTTGGGATAGCCGGGACCTTGAGCATGGCAAGAGCAGGACAGCTGCTTCTCCCACCACCCTTCCTCGTGGCCGGGGCTTGGGACACATAGCTGCTTAGGCAGTGTTCCCCACATTCCCTCAGAACCCTGCGGGTTCAGGCACATCTGAACCCCCTCGGAAAATGGTCCTTCAGCTGCGTGTAGCCTCATATGGTTGGGAGACGATGGGGGACGAATATTGGGATGTTGGCTTTGGAGAGCACCGTGCCGTCGGAGTGGTGTGCTGCCAGTCATCCGTGGTGCGGGATTAGGCAAGGAAGAAGCTCAATTACAAACTGTAAACAAAAGCAACGATTGCTGCAAGGCTCATAGAAGCAAACAGAAATGTGACAACAGCTCCAGGTACCTGGATCACTTGAATTTGTGCCAAGGATTCCTCTCGCCCCGCAGCACGCGGCTAATAAGCCGTGAGATGCCTCTTGGCTGTGTGGGTGAGGATCCAGTTATCAAGTAGGGTTTGTGCCCTTAGGGTGAGCTTATGGAGGGGATGTGGCTGTGGCTGTGTCCTCCCTGGTCTGGGAAGAGTGCAAGCTGCCAGTGGAAGGTTTTCTGCCCACTTTTACGTGCCCTGCGAGGAAGGGCTGGTGCTGTTGCTTGCAGCTCCGGAGCCTGGGGTGACACAGCCAGCTCGTCACTGGTCCTGTTTCACACCAAACATCTGAGAACCAGTTACCTGGCGATGCTGGTTGCGCTTGAGGATGCTGCCTGGGCTGACAGATCTTAACTTTCTCTTTGAGGGCCACATTGACTGTGTCTCAAGCCATCCTTAGTGCTGCTTTGGGGCCACCTTGTCACAGACCCACCTGGAATGCTCGTGGCTTGTGCTGGGATGAATGATTCAACACTAACTGTTGTGTGGAGCTGTTTTCAATTCTTCTCTCCTTCTCCATGTACTTGAAGTACCTTTGCATGCCGCCTGGCTCATCCTCCCTTTGTCTGGGGGCCAAGGGGAGGAGGACTCAGCCAGGTTGTTTTAGTAGCTGCTGCTAAGTCCTGGAAATCAGGGAATAACCTTGCCAAACCAGAGGAGTGACGTGACCTGATTCTTCTCCCTCCGCAACCCTGGAAGGAAGTCAGGGAGGAGCTGGGCTGTTGGCTGGTTTGTGTTTCCCCTGCCCTGGCTACGATGGGGGGTGGAGGGGAGAGGGGTTGTGTGAGCATTGCAGCAGCCTGTGTCTGGTCTGCAGGGACGCTGAGGCTGGGGTGAAACAGAGATGCAGCAAGGACAGATTTTTTAACCAAGCTGCTCCTCTCGCAGAATACTGACTGCTTTGGATTAGGCTACCACAGCCCCTGTATACCCCTCTCAGGACATCATGCCCCTCGCTGGCTGCCAGCCCCAGCATCTCTTACCACTGCCAGGCACTCCTTCCCGGTCTGAGGGTGCCAGACCTTCCCTGCCTGGGGGTGAGCTGTTCCTGGTGGCATGAGGTGCCCTTCCCAGCTGAGATGGGTTTGAGTAAAACATTGACCTTGTCAGCTTCAAACCCTTGAAGGGTGAATGTCCCTGCCTGCATGTCCTTGCCTTTGTGGCTGGTGCTGCCTGGCAGGAGATAGTCCTGAGTCGAGATGACCCATGTTGGCTTTGGGCCACTTGTGCTCTGCAGGCCACTGTGACACCAAGATCCTGGCTTTGCTAACTGAGCATTGGGCTCATCCTGTCCTTCCTTCTCTGAGGAGCTGCTGCTCACCACTGTGATGCTCCAGCTTCAGAGGGTTTCACCCTTCCTGCAGCATGCTTGGCAGAACTGTTACCTCCATGGGCACTGCTGTGCCAGGCAGGAGAGAGTAGGCTTCCCCCAACCCTGCCTTCTTGGGTCATGACATTTTGAGGACAAATCCCTCTATTGCACTCGAACCTGTTGGCAGAGCTGTGCACCCAGTCTCTAGGCTCACTGGGGCAAGGGCACTGGGGTGGGTGCAATGCCTCCTCAGGAGGTGGAGGTCCTGCTTTTGGGGGGCTCTGAACAACAGCATGGGGTACGGGGGGCCCGTGTAAAATACAGCTGCTGCCTTCTGCCTGTGAAGGAAGCAGTGGGAGCCCTCCTTTTCCTGTCCTGGCTGGGAGGTGTGCGGAGGGTGATGGCTTTGCCCTGGCCACTGAGCAAGGCGATGGCCCTAGGATGCACCCGCCCACCTCCTGCCACAGCTCCATCCCCTTGGCTCAGCCATGTTTCCCTTAGCAAAGCAAATGGTGTGGGTTTTTTCCTTTCCTTTTGAAATGGCCACTTTTCACTCTTTTTTTTTTTTCATGCTCTTCCTCCTTGGCATGCAGGTTGGCGGGGGGAGGGAGCCTTCAGCCAAGCTCTCCGTCACATGTCCCTTGTTTTTTGTGTGTTATTTTTTCCCCACTGCTGCCCTTGCCAAGGGAAGGACATTGTATAGCTGCTGAGACTGGCAGGGGGTGTAATGCTGCCCTGCCTGCCAATAGCCTCGATGTCTGAAAAGGCTTAGGAAATCCAAGCTCTAAATTAGCTCCCAAATCATCTTCTTCCCTTTCTCTGGGTTGAGCACCCTGCAGAGCCAGCCTGAGCTCCCCTTTTGTCGCTGGGCTCCCCGACGAGTGGCTGGCTCTGCAGCCGTGCTGGGGGGCTTCGCTTGGAGAGCTCAGTGTGATGGTCCCACAGGGATATGGGGAACATCTTCAGCACAGCGTGGCTCGAGGCAAGCTGGAGCACCCCAGGGAGAGGTGGGGGGCAAATTTCTGACATCGTCCGTGCTCACATCCCCTCACAGCCTTTGCCACCCCATTCCCCTGCGCAGCTTCCTTCCCCGTATAACCGCTTTGCAGTGCTCGTTTGGCAAACGTGTTGGGGTTCTCAGCTGTGGTGCTGGAGAGAGCAGAGGAGAAGCATGGAACTGATGGATGGCTGCCGAAAACCTCCTGGGGCGGCGGGATGCCCAGCCTGTGCTTGCCGCAAGGATGCTGCTGAGAGTAGCCAAGGTCATGGCATCACCGGCAGCGCATGTGGTCGGGGCATCTGGGGCCAGATGAAGCCGGGGGAGGGAAGCAGGAGCCATGCTGGCTGCGTATCTGGTAGAGGAGGGGACAACCTGTGCCGTGCCCAGATGTCACTCCCCCCAGCACCTCGTTTCTGCCCTTGCCAGGTCTGTTGGTGAAGGCAGCGGCTGCACAGCAGCAGCTCGACATCCCTGCGCTCTGCCATAGGATGGCTGCAGGGTCGCTTTTCCCAGGGCCCTTGGTGAGAGGTGGTTTCACGGCAGCTGAGCCCAGGGAGAAGCTTTGCTCAACAGTGTTTGTGCATGGCTGTGTTGCAAGACTTTGTCTTTTGCCTCTGCTTTCCGCCCTCGAGGGATAAATGGAAAGGGCTTGGCTCTGCTGTCTCTCCTGGAAATTCAGACTTCAGCTCTGCAAATGCCGGAGGTTCAGCATCCCCACTGGCATTCCAGTCTTCACCACCGTATACAAATTGGTCTTTAAATGTCTCCAACAACTCTCTGCAGGTAGCTTTCGGCACTCAGGCGCTGCAACAGAGTGCAGGCATATATCGCATCCAATATATTTCCTAACCCCAAACCATCCCAGAAAGAGCTCCCGCGCCGCCTTGTGTTTTGGGGCTCTCGGCATCCTGCCTGGCTCTGCCTGCGGGTGAGGAAAGCAATCTGTCCCTGAGGCTGAGCATTGCCGGGACGTGTTGCTGCGGCTCAGCGAGGGAGGCGGCAAGGCCAGGCTAGGGCCGCGAGCATCGCTCCTTCCCTGGGCCCTCGGAGGTGGCACGTGCATGGGAGAGCACGTGAGCTCTGCAGAGCAGCCTCAGGCGTTGAAGCCTGCCCGCTTCATCCTAGCAGTGGGTACCTTGGGAAACAGCAGAGGAAAATTCCACTTCTAGAGGCATGTAACTTGGTTTTTGTCATATTTTTTTGAAAAGGCTCTGTCAGGCTCTGTCTCCCTCTCCCCGCGCTACGCAGCCAGCTCTGAAGCAGAAGTGATATTTTCTGCCAATGCAATGATTAGCCTTTCTGCTAATGACCCAAGAACAGTGTCCAAAATAAATGAGCCCAACCTGCTCATCTTATTAGCCAAATGATTGCAAAGAAAGAGGAAATATCTGCAAAAACCGCTTAGGCAGCTGGAATTTGGAAGCGTGGTGAAGTCATTGCTCGAAGTACGGAGAGGAGCCATATGTCTTTGAAAAGCTGGTCCTCTCCCAGAGTGGGGAGAGCCTCTACAGTGTAAGGAAGGGGGTGTGTGTGTGTTTCTGCTCATCCCCTGCTCCCCGTTTTGAGAGGTGACCCTGCAGGTCTGGAGCAGTGGCTATCCCTGAGCTCTGCTGCTTCCCAGGGCTGGGCAGATATTTCTCCTCCCGTCCTCCGTGTCTGGTTTATGGCTTCCCATGTTCTTCAGGTGACAGGCAGCAGCTTGGGGATGTTGGTCAGGAGAGCAGCTCATGCCGTAACCGGTACTAAGTCTTTTTTCAGGAGTTGTGCTTATGTCCTTCAGACCCTTCCCAGTGCACTTGGCAAGGTCATGGAGCATCCTAATTTCACACAGGGAAGGGTGAGGAGGAAAAAAGAAGAAGGTAGAGGTGCAGGGGGGGTTCTGCAGAGGAGGGAGGTGCAAGGGGTTCCTGTGTGCAAGCCCTGTCTTGTGGGTCATGGTGATGCTTAAGTGAAACGAGAGCTCAGGCTGGGGAGGGATTTTATGCTCGGTGACAGACAAGCGAAGCAGGTCTGGGTGCAGAAGGGGCAGGTCACGAAGAGGGGTGAGCACACAGAGGAGCTGGAAGGCTGTGTGCGACAACCACCCTGATTTTGGAAACAGCTTGACCTTGTCTGTGTGTGAACTCTATTTGAAGGGGGGGTTGTCTCCTCGATTGCTGCTCGTGGGTCTCTGTAGCTCTCTTACCAGCCAGAAGGCTTGTACCTGGCACAAGGCTCTGCGGGGTAACAGCAGTGTGAGCGTCCTGGAGAAGGGGACTGAGGCTGAGATGAGCCCTGAGCACGTAACCCTGTAGCTGTGAAGCTGTGTCACATCAGAGGATGTGTGCCAGTCTCACGTCTTGTTTGATAGCAGAGAAAAATGCCCTTGTTCCTCTTGTCCCCTTGAGCCAGGGAGACCTGGCTCACGATGCATGAGGCCCTAAAAATTGCTGAGGAGGAGGAGGTCATCCTCCTGCCAGCACCCGGAGTGCACGCCGTATGCTTCCCAACCTTCTCCGCTGCGCAGCCGGTGTGAGCTCCCAAGCCCCTGCTCGCTTGTTCAGCATTGCAGCTCGCGGGCTGGTGCCAGGGCTGCTCGTGGGGTCCCACCAGCCCCTCGGTAGCGTGGGTCTGGGCATCCCGCTGGGACTCTGCAGGCAAATACCTGGACCTGACGTGTGGGCAAAAGCACCTCATGTGTATTATACGGTTCTGTGTGTGTGTGTGCTTGTATATATATGAAATATAAACTTTACGTATATGAGTGTATATGTATTTTTACTGAGCTGGCATCTGAAGGGTGTAATGTACAGAAATGGGAACTGGGACTTCTTTATTTTTTTAATTTAGCTGCATTCATAGATAGCTAGCTGTTTGCTCTTTTCCGTTTTATATAGTCTTAAATTGTGCCTTGGAGTTCTTCCTTTCTTAATTGGTGGGGGAATTGCTAATTGTACGTTTTTGTTCTGAGGAGTTTCAGGTTTAAATGATTATCTGTGCTGGGAAACATCCTGACAGTGCAAATACTGAAAACTCGAACGTGGAGTGGATGAGCAAATGACCCTTTACTGTCTGCACCCGTCCGTGTCTGCCACGGCACTGGACCTCCCTGGGGAGCTGCCTGCGGTCCCTGGGCTTTGGTGACGGGTGGGAATTACAGCTTCACCTGCACGCCCCAGGCTGCACGAGCAGCCGGTGCTTTGGGAAGCGTTGGCTTGTGCTGATTTGTCATTGTCCTTTTCTTAAACAAGTTTTTCAGGTTAATGCTGGTTTGGCTTTGGAATTCAGGTTTGGCTTTGGAAGGCATGGGGTTTCTCTTGGGTGGGGCTGGGGCTTGTACCCCAAACCTCTCCCACACATGCCTTCCCTGTGGATGTCACAGCTGGGATACTCCAGGGATACAGACTTTCTCAAGGGTTTTGCAGGATGAGGATTACTTTTCCATAGGATCTCCAGAGTTGGAAGGGTTTTGGAGAGGTCATTAAATCCATCTCTGCCCCTGGGCAGGATCAATAACCCTTTGTCACTGGTGATGGATGTTTCTCTATCCTGTTCTGCAAGACTTCCCCATGCCCCCCAGCAGTTGTTCCAGCCTGTGCAATCTGATTTGGGCTTGGACTGTGGCTGACCCCAGGAGAAGCAACTCTACAAACATCCCCCCCAGACACACTTCCCTTCCGGCACGCTGCCTTCAGCCTGACTTCGCAACAGCCTCATATTTCACATAACTTCTACAATGCTTGGACTGATATAAATAAGCAGGTGGTTTGAAGTGATTAATGGAAATCCTTTACCTGTGTTTTGCTCCCAGGATTTAGGTTCAAGTGTCTTGCTCCCTGTATGGAGCAGGAAAATCTGGTCCGGGCACTGCCCACGGCTCCTCGGCCAGCGGTTGCAGACACACGTGGGTGTGGAGGATGACAGAAGAGGGTCTAGGTGCTTGTATTTTTCTTTCCAAGTGTCCCTTGAAAAATGGGATGTGTCTGTGCGCCAGGTAGCCGTGTTCCTCTTGCTCTATCAGCCGGTCCCTGCCGGTTTGGGATGCTGGGTGCATGATGCAGGCATGGTGGAGAGCTGCAGTGATTGCTGAGACCCTTTGTTCCTGGGTTTTTATTCCCTAGGGCTCCTTTTTGGGCTGTGCAAGACGTGTTCAGAGTCTGTTTTTACAATAGACATCCCCATGCAGCTTGTGCCGGGACACCTGGTCCCCAGCACATATCTATCCTTGGATTTATGGATTATCCGTGTCCTGCTCCCACAAAGCAGGGGCAGGGCTGTTCCTGAGTTTCAGAAAGGACACTGGGGTACAGGGTTTTAATGACTCTTAGGCCAAATAGAGCTGTGACAGGGCAAGGGGTGACTCCGAGAACCGTCCTAGGTGTGTTGTTATTCATCCTCCCTCAGGCTGTCCGGTGCATAAGAAGGTCCTTGTGATGGATAGCTTGGTATCCTGATGCCTGGCAGCCCTAACCAGGGATAAGGCCTGTCCTGCGGATGCAGTAGAAGCTGCTGTGCCTTGCCCTGATCTGGTACTCATGGGTGGTGGCAGGCATAAAAAATAAAAAGCGGGGAGACCTGCTGTGTGCAGAGCAGAGATAAGGTGCAAGGAAGCATTTGGATTACTGAGCTCTACAGTGTCCATGGGCAGAGCTGATGCTGGGTGTCCTTCTGCTGATGTATGGGTCACTTTGCCCCAGGGAAGCCCAGAAAGTGTGCCCAGCACAGCAGGGTGGTCACCAAGGAGAAGAGTGGAAAGCCAAAGCCCAGTACAGGTTTTTGACCCTTTGTGGGGCTGTTGCTCTTGCTGCTTTCGTCCCTCCATGTTAGCAGCTTGCAAACGTTGTGCAGTCCCTTGGTCCCTGTGAGTGCCACACGTCCCCTCTCTGGTGCAAGGGTGGAAGCTGCTTTTTGGGGCAGGGTAACTCTTCATGGGTGAGGTTAAGGGGTGAGTTGTTGGCCGGGGAGGATCCTTCGAGCTCTGTTCAAGAGTGTGACTGAGATGTGTGAGATGGAAAACAAGGGCGCAAATGAGGAGTTGTGGGAAACTATCTTCAGGTCCCCTAAACCTCGAGATCCTGTTCTGGCAAGACCACTCATGATGGACAGGCAGTGCTGTGGCTCAGGGCCCTGCGACAGATCTCCTTGGAGCAGTCCCATATGCTGCTCACCCCTCCAGCTCTCCTCTCTGGGCTTGCACCTACGCTTTACATACCCAAAGGGTTTATTTACCCCTGTTATGTGGACTGACCCTGTTCCACGGTGAGCATTTACGGGCCAGGCAGGGACACAGTCACCAAGAGCATAACTTTACTCACCCTGTGCTCCTGGGACAGGCTTTTCCTTGCCTCGTGCTATCTGGGACTATCACATTCAATTGCCTGTTGCAATCGCTTGGCTGTCACATAGATTTTTATCTCGAGTGTCCTTTGGAAAGGGAGCCCTGAGCTGTCGCTGGGAATGTTAAAACAATAAATGTGTTTTGCACCTGGCTATGGGAAGGAGCTGCTTTAGGGCTTGTGACAGGCTGCAGCCTCTGCTGCCTGTGCCAACTGTGTATGGTCACTTCTGCCTCTTCTCCCGAGGACGGAGCATCCCAGAGGGATGGGAGGGGACCGGCGTGTCTGCTTTGTCACGGCCAAGCTCTGCTGGGGGCTGGAGAGGGCTTGGATCCTTGGCTGTGCCCTGGGATGAGTTAGGGAGAGGAGCTGTGGTGGAAGCAGGACTTTCTAGGGCAGAGGGAAGGGTGTGCTGTTCCTGAAATAGAGATACAGGAGAGGGAGTGGAGCCCTGCACCATGTTTTCTTAATTGTTGTCTTGCATGTGGTGATTCTAGCCCCATTTGGGCTCATGAGGTCCTGTTTGCATGCTGGAGCCTGTCCTAGCCCTCTGCTGAGACTGCCAGGGGAGAAAGACTTTTTTTGAAAACTCATTGATGGAAAACATTTGCCTGCCTTGGAAGAGGTTTTCCTCCATTTGGCTGGGCGGTGCTAGCTGTCCCCTCCGTGGCATCTTGGATCCTGGACTAGTCCTGCAGAGTCACCTGCCACCTCTGGAAAATCCCCACTGGTGTGGAAAGCGTGGCCATGAAAGCCCAGGGAAGGCCAGGATGGGGCTGTGCAGAGGGAGAGGCTGGAGAAGGACCATGTCTCCTTGGCAGCAAGTGAAACTCCACGTGAACAGCATCCCTCTGCAGGGTGCTGTGGCTGGGTGTGGTGGCTAGCAAAGGGCTAAGCAGCTTTCTTGTCCTCTTGGATACTGCTCTGCCACAGTGGCATGTGGGGCCCTGATTTTGTGGGATCTGACATCCAGGTGCTCTCCAACTTGGACTGGAAGGTTGCCTTCACCTCGGTAATCTGCACATGGACTGGGTGTCCTGGGGTCCCTGAGCTGTGGGCTCAGACATGGCCCAGTAAGGTCGAACCAAGTTCCCAGCACTCTGTCTGTACAACATAGAATCATAGAATCACAGAATGGTTTGAGTTCGAAGGGACCTTAAAGACCATCCAGTTCCAACCCCCCTGCCATGGGCAGGGACACCTTCCACTAGACCAGGTTGCTCCAAGCCTCATCCAGCCTGGCCTTGGACACTTCCAGGGATGGGGCATCCACAGCTTCTCTGGGCACCCTGTCCCAGTGCCTCCCCACCCTCTGTGGGAAGAATTTCTTCCTGATATCTAATCTAATCCTCCCTGTTTTCAATCTGTACCCATTACCCCTTGTTCGGTCGCTATAGACCCTTGTAAAAAGTCCTCTCCCAGCACCCTTGTAGCCCCTTCAGGCACTGGAAGGCTGCAATGAGGTCTCCTTGGAGTCTCCTTTTCTCCAGGCTGAACAAGCCCAATTCTTGCAGCCTTTCATCATAGCAGAGGGGCTCCAGCCCTCTGATCATCTTTGTGGCCTCCTCTGGACTCGCTCCAAGTGGTCAATATCCTTCTGATGTTGAGGGCTCCACAGCTGGACACAGCACTCCAGGTGGGGTCTCACCAGAGCAGAGTAGAGGGGCAGAATCCCCTCCCTCGACCTGCTGGCCACACTAGAACATACTAGAGATACTGTTCTTTTTGAGCTTCCTTTGTCCTGCAGGAAATTCTCTTTTGTGGTGGAAGCCTGAAAGGAGGTTGGATACTGAGTGCATCAGCTGAACACCTGGGCACCAGCAGATCGTTCTTGGTTGGAGTAAGGGTAGGACTGCAGGACAGAGGAGTGGGTGCAGATCTGCGCTGCCTCTCCAGTGGATTGTTCTCTCTGCCTGGGGGCTCTCTCCTCTCTTTGCTACCCGCCTTCACCTAGCCACCCAGGCGAGCTTCTCCAGGAACACACAGCTGTATCTTCAACTCCCATTCATGCTTTCCCCTCAGGCAAAGCTGTTTCTTCTGCAGGAGGCCAGGCCTCCTCTGAAGACGGGAGCGCTGCAGGGACTGGGCTGAAGTTAGGTCAGGTGTGCACTTGTGAGCTGAGCCCAGCCGGCGAGACGGGCACCGCATGGCGTGAACGGTCACGGAGCTGAAGCTGGGCAGGAGGTGGTTTCACTGCTTCCACAGAGCTAAAAACAAACTATTGGGGTGTGTGTGGACTGGGTGGGGGGGAAGCAAACCAAAGCTCAGCACCCACTGTCTTCATCAGGAGCAGCAAATAAGTGGAGAGGTGCTTGGTGAGCTGAAAGGTGTGGGTAGAAGGGCTTTATTAGCTTCGTTTGAAATGTTTCGTCATGATTCCCGTTTCTCTGTGCAATCTGACTTTATTTTAGTTTCAAATTTAGATTTTCAAAACAGGCCTGTCAAATTAGTAAAAGGGAATTTGATTAGAAAATGGCAACGGGATTGAGGTCTTTGTTTTTGTTCGTGCACGATTTGGCTCGGAGATCGCTCTTAACCAAAAATACCCTTTTGGAAAGTTTTTTTAGCTGATCAACACTTTTCAACTGGGGGGGGGTGGGGGGAACCAAGCAGAGCTGGAAAATTCCTGCCACTGGCTCCCCAGCCATCAGCCTTCCCTTGACAGGGGACTGGAGAGATTGAGGGATGCAGAAGAGGCTGGGACAGCTTTGTGCCGCTCTCCTGTCTTCTCCTGCTCACTGCTGTCCCCACATCTGGGTTCAACTGTTTGAACTCCCTGAGGACAACAGTGCCTTGACACAGCTCCAGGAGCTGCCCATCCCATGCCTGGTCTAGTGGGTGATGCTGAGACTGGGGGGTGCTGTCAAGCTGGTTTTGGGGTGAAGGTGCAGAACTCTGCCCTGCCCGTTAATCCCAGCATCTTGGTGTGTCTGCCACCCATCACTGGGCCAGGCTGGGTGGGAGCCCATCCCGGAGGGCAGGAGTGGAGGGGGAAGGATGAGGGAATTAATTACATGGTGGAGTTAAACACTGGCTGATAACAGGATTGCTGGAGAGCAGGCAGCTCTAGTGACTTGGGCTCCCCTGCAGAGATTACCTGGGGAGGGTGAAGGAGGTTTGGGTTAGGGGGGCAGTTTTCTCTGCACAGAGCCCTGTTTGCATTAATGAGCTCCCGTTCATCAGCAGAACACCAACCTGTATGGCTGTGGTTGGCCCTGAAGCCCCCACTGGTGTCGGTGGGGGGGTGAGCAGAGACAGGGTGCTGCCGAAGGGGGTTCTGGTGCCATGGAGCTCACGCCGCAGTCGATGGTGCTGTGAGGGGGCAGAGGGCTGGGAGGGGGTAACTGGGGTCCCTCCGTGCCCAGTCCCTGCCTGCTGCCGGGGATGGTGCCGCCTGCCATCGGAGGCTGGATTCACTCCATGATTACTCACGGATGCTGCAGTTACGCTGGTGACACCCTGTCAAAAACCTCACGGCAGCATGACTGCGCACCCGGGGACAGGCGGGGGTTATTAGCCTGTTATTATCCATTTACCCAGATATCCCAGCTAATCAGCTTTCAGATGGGGAGAATTAATTGGTTTCGTTTGGAGCATCAGGCACGTTTAATTGAAATGAATTCTTTCCCATTTCCAGACGGGCACTTTCTCAAGATGGGGAGAGGGGGTCGCAGCGTTCCCATCACACACCCTCACGGCTGCAGTGAACCAGCTGTAATAGTGGTGCCCTTCAATCCTTTCTCCATCTGGGAAGGAATTCTCGTTTCGCAATGCATGCAGCCTGCTCGGACATGTTCCAAACCCTCTGTTATAGAAAGGCTGGGGAATGCACGTCCCAAATCCACTCAGTCCCTGTAAGCAGATGGAATGGTGCATGCCAAGAAGCTTGGCAGGTCACCTGGATGACACACGGGTGGCATCGCTGTGATGCTGCTTTCTGTGGGCAAGAGGTGAGGCTGGGGGTTGGAGTCAGGAGATGGGGGTCCCCAGAACTGGATGGGCACGTCTTGTCCATGTGCAGGATGCTCAGGGCTGTTGCCACCTGGGACAACTCTTTGGAATAAAGCTAGTTTTACACCTCTGCTGCTGCTTACCCTGCTCTAGGTCTACTTTTATCCTGCTTTGCTGCAGCACCAGGCAGGCTGCTGAGCTGGCCACACAGGAGGAGACGTCCACATTGGGTGAACCCAGATTTGGGGGGCTGGGCAACACCCTGCAGCCCTAGCAGGGGTGGCAGCCAGTGGCCTGTCCTGCAGAAATGTCATTGAGCCTGCCTGCGAGGATGCAGGGAAAGAAATTCCAGCATCCTGATATGTGTGTGTGGCACTGAGTGAGCCCACCAGCTCCCCCAAACGCTGCCTGCCCCTCTGAGCCATGGCTGCTGTCTCTGGCCTCTTCCCGCTCTGGTGCAGCTTCTCTTAATGAAAGGTCATCTCCTCTTCACAAGAACGTGGCTGTAATTAGAGGTGGGTGCAAGGACTGCTGCTCACTTTGTGACAGCACAAGTGAAAGCTCGTGCCTCTGCAAAGTGTCCCTTTGGATAGCAGGGATAGATAAAATTGCGGTGCTTTAAATCTGCACTGTTGAGGATGGGAGGGCTGGACTGGGCTGCCCCAAATCATTGTTCCTTCCTCAAAATGTGCAGGTAAACATCCATTTGGAAGTGCCAGGATCTTGGTACCTTCACGGTCTCCCTCCTGCAGCATCCTACAAGGAGAGGTGTAGGCATGAGCCCAGGTTTCTGCCTCCTGTACTCTGCTCCCATGATCTTTGGTGTCCTGTATCCATACAGAAAAAAGAGGGAATTGAATTGCAGGTGCCTTGAGCTGCAAGTGCTTTGGCATGGGGACTGCCCTCAGGGTTTGCAGAACCCTCCAGAGCCGAACCTGCTCCGGCTGCACCCTGGGGATGCAACAGCCCCTTGTCAGATGCAAAACTCGGCTGTTCCCCTCCCAGCCCGGCAGTGGGATGCCCTGTGCTCCTGGCTTGCGGCTCTGCCTCCCCAGCAAGGAGATGGCTGGCCTTTGCCCCTTCGATGCACCCTGGAAGACAAGCGAGCAAATCAAAGCTGGAACATTCCCGTCCTTTGGTATTCTCAGCTTTTGATCAATACAGCAGGAGGTTTAGGTGAATGAGTAGCACAGCTTTGGCTTAGCGGTGCGCGTGGTCTGATGTGCTGCGGGAGAAAAAGGTGTCTGTGGACCCGTGGGTGTGTAAGCAATGGGTGTGGGAGCTGCACAGCAGGAAAAGTGTCCCCATGGATTTGCTTTTCCACTGAGCTGAGCCCTGAGGTCGTTCGGAGGCATCGTACCGAGGGCTGGGTAATGGGAACTCTGCGTTCTTGGGTGGGAAGACGAAAAAGCTCTGAAACACCTGATAAATTTTATGTATGTGCAAAGTCGCAGGGAAGGTAATGGGAGTTAAGTGTATGGTTAAGTGCAGTACTTAACGGGACTCTTAATAACCCGCTGGGAATAGCTGTGGTGTTTTTGGAAAAAAGGTTTGTGGACTTGCTGAGCTCTTTGATCTCTTTAAATCAGAGTCTTGGCTCTGCCTGCTCTGTGATGCATGGAGGGGCACACAGAGTGCATTTCCCAAATTGCATATGTCCAAATTGATAAACTCCTTTGTCTTTTCCTGGTGTGCAGTGCCCTGCGTACCAGCGGAGGCTCTTCTCGGCAGGTGGGGGCTGCGGCGTGTAGCTCCCCGCAGCATGAGTTACGGTGCCAGAATTGCCAAACACCTTCTGGTGCCAAACGCTACGTAGACAGGCGCACGGAGGTTTTATCCCTGTTGTTGTGTTTGATATACCCTCCCTCTCCCCCTGAAAGCAGTGGTTTGTGTTGCTGCTTTTCAGAAAGACGTTCATTATGCTGAAATATTTGCACTTTAAACATATTAAGGCAGGTTTTTTTTACAGAATGGGTTGGATCGTTCCCAAAGCAGCTGCCAGCTACGGGCTCAGTAATAAACCTTCAAAAAAACCCCAACAACAAAAGGAGCTCTTTCTCTCCTTTCCTGTGTGCACAATAACACCTTTCCATCAGCTCCTTGCTCCATAAATTGTTTTGAGATGCCCATAAATAAACTCTAAACCCCTTTTCCAGTCTCTTGCCTGTCTCACACCAGCGCAGAGGAGACCTGGACCATCAGTGGAGCTTGGAGGTGTTGTCTACTGCAAGAAGACCTCGCTCCTTAACGCTGCAGTGAATTTTTCTCTGTGTTTTGCCACCTTTTCTGGACAACTGTCCAAGATCTGGCAGCCCCCAGAAGCTGGCTGGTTAATTGAGCAGAAAGGGTGTTGTACCGTGTCATTCACCAGCACTTGGAAGCTGGAGGAACAATGTGAATTGTGTTCGTGTTCCCTCATCCGGAGATGTTGCATCTCTTATTAGATTAATTTTTTTTTAATATATGCAGAATATACAGTGGGAACAGAATTAATTCGCACTAATGGTTGTGAGATCCACTGAGAATTAACTGCATTTTTTGTAAATTAGTGAGGAAGCGGATAAACACAATTATTAAAAAAACAAGAAAGGTACTTTTGCAACAGCAGTACATGTTACTCATTTATCTGACAAGTGTTCTTTACTTTTAATTATATTTCATCGTTTGCTAGCAAATTCTCAACTTGTAGATACTGTAATAATCTTAGTAATTTGAGACCTTGATTTAGCATTTGTTAAACCTTTGTTTGGAAGGGGTGCGAAGCAGCTGGGTAGCTCAGATGTAGAATCATGTCACAGAGTGCTTTGGGTTGGAAGGGACCTTACAGATCATCTAGTTCCAACCCCCCTGCCATGGGCAGGGACACCTTCCACTAGACCAGGTTGCTCCAAGCCTCATCCAGCCTGGCCTTGGACACTTCCAGGGATGGGGCATCCACAGCTTCTCTGGGCAACCTGTCCCAGTGCTCCCCACCCTCTCTGTGAAGAATTTCTTCCTGATATCTAATCTAAACCTCCCCACTTTCAATTTAAACCTGTTACCCCTTGTCCTGTAAAGGGGTACACTTGTTACCTTTTACCTGCCCTTGTAAAAAGTTCCCCCCAGCTTCCTTGTAGCCCTTCAGGCACTGGAAGGTGCTATAACGTCTCCCCAGAGCCTTCTCTTCTCCAGGCTGAACAAGCCCAACTCTCCCAGCCTGTCCCCATGGCAGAGGGGCTCCAGCCCCTGGAGCATCTTCGTGATCTCCTCTGGACTCACTCCAACAGGTCCGTGTCCTTCTGATGTTTGGGGCCCCAGAGCTGGATGTAGAACTGCAGGTGGGGTCTCAGGAGAGCAGAGTAGAGAGGGAGAATCCCCTCCCTTGACCGTCTGGCCACATGGCTCCGGGTACAGCCCAGAAAGCCAACTGTATCCTCCACTGGCCGTTGGATGCTCCTTGCCTGAGCTGGGTCCCCATGGGCAGCCATGGTCTGGGCTCCGCGCTGCAGATGGCGCAGAGAGGGATGTTGTGCGGGTGGTGGCTCTGCGCTTGCATGGTTGGCCCTGTGTTTCAGTGCAGGGTGTGTTGGCACAACGCTGTGCTCAGCCTGCAACGCGTGGCAGCCCTCGCCCACAAGACCGGGCTGTGCTGGGGGGGCCTGAGCGTGGAAGCAGCGACCTTTTTGGTTTAAAAGCAAGGATGATTGGTCTTACTTCAAGCGTGTTTTTTCTCCCCTTTGGAATATGGCTAAAACACAATTCAGGTACCATGTGTAAATGAGCCGAGCAGGAGGAACACGTGGAGGTGTCACTAGCAGGCTGGGTGGGGAGGAGGGATGGGGCTCATAATCCAAACTCCTTGGCGGGGGGAGAAGCTCTTGGTTTTGTCTCAGCTTTGCGCTCAGCCAGCCTGCCCGCATTAGGCAAACATGAGCGTGAACGCGCGAGGCCTTATGCATTTTAACATCCTCCCTCTCAGAGGGCAAGCTCCAGGTTAGCGGGTCAGCCGATGCAGACGAACCATTTAGCGCACATTAAAATCACAGTTTATGCAATCTGTGCTCTGGCTTTAAAGAGAGCTAACAATGAGGTGCTTAATAAAATCACCTCCAGCCCTCCCTTTTCAGTTCACTGCAAATAAATGCCATTTTTTTACATCATAAAAATGGATTAGGAGCGATTGTGAATTGTTATCCTAACAAGATGTGCAGCTCGGGATACGCAGGCATGTTCGGTGTGATGGAGGTTTGTGTATTTTGGTGCTTGCATACAGCCGGTGCCTGGGAGACCATTCAAATAAACATTTACTGGAACATCACATTGCATGTCTGAATGGTGCAGAAAGGCTGATTGGCAGGTTCACTCCTTCTTTTTGTTTCCCTTCTTGGATGAAACGGCAAAACAACATTCAGCGTGGCTTTAAAAAATATATGGAAATGTGACTTTTTGTCTGACTTGTTATTTTTTTTTTAACACAGAAGAGTCAGAGATTTTAAAGTTACGATTCCCACAGCAACTATAACTCTCGTCGCTCGTGCATGTGTTAGACTTTGCAGGACTGTATATGCTATTAAATTTATGCCCCATGTGTGTTCATACAGTGTGGCAACAAGAGCAGCCGTGTATGACGGATCTGCATGGGCCTGACGGAGCAATCCTATGGGATCCCTTCCTTTTAAACCTCTGGGCCGGATCCTGCACTCCCTTGCACCAGTAGAAGCCCTTTTGGAGAGGGTCGTTTGTAGGTGCTGTTGGCTCTGGGTAGGGTGAGGTGACAGAGTTGTGATAACAACAGAAGCTAGTGCCCCGGCATCACTGGAATTCGGCAATGTTGCAAGAGCCATGGAAAGAGGGGAGGGGAAAAAAGACATAATACAGTTCTCTTTGGGCCACAATTCAAGCAGCCTTCCCTGCTCAGCAAAGCGCTGAGGCGTGTGCTGTAGTCTCATGGACTGTAATGGGAATTAAACACGTATTTAAAGTTAAGCGTGTGGTTAAGCACCTTGCTGAAGCGGTGCTCGAATGGGGATTTGAAGCGTGCTGGGAGGAAATGCTGTATTTTTCAGTAGATTTGCCCTGTATCATTGCTGTCTCTTATGGAGAGGTGGGGTTGAGTGGTTTTGAGATCAGGGCTGGATCCAGATCTCTTTGGAGGGTTTATTTTGGTTTTGTTCTTGTGGTTGGTTTTTTTTAATCCCTGGATTCATCTCTTCTTGACCAGCCTTTGTGCTGGCTTGCTGTCTGTTCTCAGCCTCATCTTCATGCTGTGCCTCAGTTTCCCTGCCTGGTGTTCCCCAGCCCAGCTACCCACTGTCAGGAAGCGCAGTTGGAGTAGGGCAGTGGGCAGGACTCCCGCATCCCCGTGGTGTGGAGCACTGTTCTGCGTAGTGGGCAGGTCCAGTGACCGAGGCGTCTCAGCTCTCCCAGGTCCATCGTGCTTTCTCCAGTTGTGTTTCTTCTGGAAGGATCCTTGCTGCAATTCAAGCTCACGGCTTCTCGTGCTGTCCACTGTGGGTGCAGGAAGACAGTGAGTGTCCTTCTGCCCTTGGTGTATGCTGCCACTTCCCTTCTGCTGGCAGAGGCTTTGTGAGGACCGAGCAGGCTTGGTCAGGTCTGTGCCTGTGGGAGCATCTCCCGAGGCAGGATCCAGAACCTTCCTGAACTCCAGGGGCTGCTGCTCCATTTTGGTGGAGCCCTGCTTTCCTCATGTAGGAGATGTGGCTGCTTCTTGCAAGTCCTGTTTCCCAAAGCCCCGTTTCTCTCCTATCCTCTCCCTCCTTGCATGGTTTGGGATGGCTCCAAGGACCCTTCCCTGCCTTCCTGCATGATGTGCATTAGTGGATGGGGTGATGTGGTGCCTCTTTCTTCCACCTGTCTCCACTTATCACAAAGCTGAAGGGATGTTGGTATTTCTGAGACCTGTTTTGAGGCCTTTTGAGACTTGGTTGTGACGGGCCAGTGTGTACCAACGTGAGAAGGGAAGGACGGAGAGGCAGACAGAGGAGCTGTGGATGCAGAAACCTCGATTCTGCAGGAAACAGGCCAAACTCCCCCATTAGGGGGACAACAGCCAGAGGTTGGTGCTATCCGTGCCCTAGGGAATAGCACACTATATAACATCCTTTCCTCTGCCTTGTTTCATTAAAGCCGTTGGGATTGCCTGCCATCTGGGGGTATGTCCCGCACCCCAGGAGGGCGAGGAAGCGACAGGGTGCAGAGGAGGTCATGATGAATGGTATTGTGCAGGAGAGGGAAGACTCCGAGAGGTATCTGCAGAGATCAGCCTTATTTTTCATTGTTAATGATCTGAAATAAGGTGCAAACAGCATGTTAATTAAGATTTGCAGAAGAAGTATTTAAATTGAGAGGTGCAGCAAAGAGAAAAAGAGCAGTAAGGCAAGGGAGTCCTAGGGAGAAGGTGGTGTGGTGTGGGGGTTTGATCTGGAAAGGGAAGAAGCAGATGCCATGCAACCCAATATGTTGATGTGGTGTTTTCCTTGCAAAGGTGTCCTGAGCGTAGCTTGGTTGGGGTGTGGGCATGGGGGTCCTGGTGCAGGTGTGGCATGGGGAAGAGACCTGCTGGCGGCACTGGCAGGGAGAGGATGGACAGACCTGGGGCTGTCCCCCTGCCACAGGGGATCAGCGGCATCTTCTCTGAATTTGGCTGCAGTGGAGGGTTTGGCTGAGAGGATTGATTGCCAATTAACAGACACTATTGTAGCGGCTCATGTGGATGATCCCAGTTCCACTTCTGGTCACGGTTCACCCTGGGACACAGTGTTAGACGATCTGTGCCCCAGAACAAGCCTCTGCCTGGTGAAACGGCATTTATAGGGTCTCTGTGCTGCTGTTGGCCATCGCTTTTAGTTAAATTAATTAGAAAACCTTTAGCTCAAATTACAGCATGGCTAAAACCTAATGCAAATGTTTGCTACACCTGCTCATTGAGCGCTGCTTTATTATAGCTCTCGGCAGCAGCTGAGACGAGCGAGGAGAGGTTTGGGTGCTGAGGTGTGGAGGTCTGAGGTTTGGCCCGTGGCATCTCCCTTTCGGTCTGTGTTCCCTGGATGTGTCTTACCTGCCCATACCTGCTTGTGTCCACGGTCTGATGAGGTTTTCTGCATCGGGGCTGACCTTGGAGGGGATGAGATAGAGAGGTAAGATGCTCGAGAGCTGAATGCTGTGACTCACGAAGAAATGTGGGGAGGACAAAACTCGGGGAGTGGAAGACCAGAAGGGACTGTGGGATCACCTGCTTTGCCCTCCAGTGCTGCACAATGCACAAGAACATCCTGAAGCCTTTATTTCTCATTTGAAATAAAGCATAGCTTTTCTAAAAGCATCCAGGCTTGATCTAAAAAAAAAAAAAAATATATAAATTTGACAGTGATGGATAATCTGCTACAACCCTTGGTAAATTGTTCTAGTGTTTAATTACTTATCATGGCCAAAAAGGAAAGAAAGGAAAAAGTGCAGGGTGTGAAGAGCTCCTAGGACTGTGTGGTTGTCGCTGGTACCTGTTTGCTCGTGGTGGTTCGCTTACTGGGATGGGACAGGACGATGTGATGCTCTGGCGTTGGGGTTCGGCTCACCCCAGCTCCCTGAAGGTGCAGGGTATGATGGGGGGGGTGGTGTCTGTGCACAGTTTATGCTGGGCAGAGCTTGTCTGTCCCAGGGGACTATCTTTGGAGCGATGGCCCCACTGCGAGCTTGGGCTTTGAGGTGGCTTCTTCCACTGGTTTTCCTTTGGTGCTTCAAGCAAATCCCAGCCTTGCCACTTCCCAGCTTCAGGGGAGATTTTGCATCTAGCAGCAGGTAGGTATTGATGGGGCTGGTTGTGAGCACAATGTGGGGCAATAATTGGGTTTGGCTGTTGTATGGGAGCAACAAAAGCTTCAAAGTTAGAAAAGAAATAAGGACTTTTTTCCCAATGGCAAAAGTCGGTACCAGTGTTCAGAGGAAGCAGCAGAAGGGGTTCAGGTAGCACCAGGCTGAACCCTGCCCTGTTTTGCCCTGTTTTTGTTCTGACCCACAGAAAGGATGCTTTGGTGTAACAGGTCTCCAAGCCTAAACCATCTTCTCCTCCAGCCTGGGACCTTCTCCTGTGACTTCGGTCCTGTTTTGCTGCAGTGGCCAGCAGTGTTTGGTCTCACTCTCGTAACGGCTTGGCTGTGTTGCTGCAGTTGCACTGAGTTTGACTGCAAAGCTGCGGGGCTGGACAGCTCTTGCGGGGGCCCTCCTCACATCCCCAACATAAGAAAGGTATTGACTGGTTGGAGCGAGGCCAGAGGAGGCAACCAAGATGCTCTGAGGGCTGGAGCCCCTCTCTTATGAAGAAAGGCTGAGAGAATTGGGGTTGTTCAGCCTGGAATAGAGAAGGCTGCAGGGAGACCTTATTACACCTTCCAGTACCTGAAGGGGAGGCTATGAGAAAGCTGAGGGGGGACTTTTTACAAGGGCCTGTAGTGATAGGACAAGGGGTAACGGGTTTAAATTGAATGCAGGTAGATTAAGATTGGACATCAGGAAAAAATTTCTTCACAGAGAGGGTGGGGAGGCACTGGGACTGGTCGCCTAGAGAAGCTGTGGATGCCCTATCCCTGGAAGTGTCCGTGGAGCACCCTGGTCTAGTGGAAGGTGTCCCTGCCCATGGCAGGGGGGTTGGAACTGGATGGTCTTTAAGGTCCCCTCCAACCCAAACTTTCTGTGATGGTATGATCCACCCCACTGCAGAGAGCAGAGCTGGTTGAGGATTCCGGGCAGGGTTGGGAAAGACCGTAGCCTGTTGCAAGACAGAGTTTGCCCAGACCTCAGAGGAGCATCAGGGCTCCCTCATCTTCATTGCTTTGGTAGAGAAGGTTGGTGACTTGTGTTTGAAGCAGCACATGCATCCTCTTGCTGCTCAGAAATTGCTCAGCACCTCAAAGAGATGCCTGAACAGTGATCGCCCTCCAGGCCGGCAGCTTGGCAGTCTTCCTGATATATGATCACCCAATCTCTTGGGCTTCGAGGTGGCTTCTTCCATCGGTTTTCCTTTGGTGCTGCAAGTGAGTCCCAGCCTTGCCGCTTCCCAGCTTCAGATGCGATTTGCTCCTGTGCCATGAGTCTTGAAGTTCTGCACACACATGGGTTGTTCCCACTCACCCTCCTGTCCCCCACCCTCCTCCTCCTCTTCCTCCTTTCATCCTTCCTCCTCTCCCATGGGTCTCAGCAGCCCTCTGCTCCCAGCTCGGCCAGCACAGAGCACGCGGGAGCGCAGCAGGAAGGACATTACGTGGGAGAATATGCATGTTCACAGCTCAGAGGATTAAAGGCCCGTGTTCTTATCACTGCAGAACAGAGTATTATAAATCCAGCCTTAGAATACCAAATCCCCGCGCGGCTCGGCCATTGTTTGGGAATATTAAAAAGCTTGGAGACAGAAATAATCAGTTTCCGAATGACACATTGTCAAATAAAACATTTCTCATATTATCCCTTCCTTCCCTTTTCTCTCTCCCGCTCCCTCAGTTGGATAATTTAACATGAAAAATAGATTAAAATGAGGCTGGCTTGAATGCCTCCTAAGTTTGAATCTTTTTTTTTCCCCCTTTTCCCCAGGAAGCTCTCCCGGCGTGTGCGGTGTGGTTAAACAAGCAGCTGCTGGCGCGGGGTCAGAGATGAAAGGAGCAGGTTGAAACGGAGCCGCCTGCTATGAGCCCATGAGTGTTCACTCGAGGGGCTGGCGTGGGCACCCCCAGGCAGAGGGGGGGCCGTTGTCTCGGTGGCTGGCAGGGCAGAGATCTCCGGCTCATCCCAAAAGGATATGGGAGCTGGGGCTGGGAGCCCTTGGTTTCCTGGAGCTGACCCTGTCATTCCTGAGCTGGGGAGTAACGGCACACTGAATACCCTGTGTGCCTTGACACCTTTTTGTAAGTTCTCCCAGGCAGAGGGATCTTTAATTCAATATACTGACAAGTTTATCTGCTCCAAGCCATTTCCCGGGGGCAGGCGCAAGGTGAGCCCAGCCAGGCAGATGCACGGCCCCAGCACTGCTGCGGGTGCCCAGACCCCTGCCCTGGGTCCAGCCGCTCCTCGCGCAGGGCTTTCTCAGTCACCCATCCTGGGCTGAGCATCTGTGTTGTCTCCAGTTGTGCTTCTCCCGGTGAGACCCCAGAGAAGGCTTTTCCCAGTAGCCATGCCCATGAGTGTTATTCTGAAAACTTTCCTCGCTTTGCTGGAAGGATGCTGGCATGCAAGCCAGACCTGGTTTTGCAGTGTGGTTTGTTGTGTTGAAGTTCATGGCCCAGCTGTGTCCTGGTCTCCGGGCCTCCCTTTTGGAGGATCTGGTGTGCCGTGTTTTCTCTCCTGCAAAGTGGGCTTCCAAGGAAATTGCCTCTTTTTGGTACTGAGGGGTGTGGGTGGCCAATGCTGGGGACCTCCTGTGATGCTCTGGGGTCTCTGTGCATCAGGCACTGCACAAACCTGAGGAAACACATTTCTGCTTTTCCAGGATGAGGTGTCTGCGCTGTTTAGTGCTTCTGAGTGTAGGAGGCTGGGTAGGGTTCCTGTCCCAGTGGGTGCTCTGGTACTGCAGGGTACGAACCTGAGTGGCTCACCGGAACTGCCTTTCCCCATGGCAGTGTGCACTGGCAGCCCAGAAAGGCCACCGTATCCTGGGCTGTATCAGAAGTGTGGCCAGCAGGGCGAGGGAGAGGATTCTCCCTCTGTACTCTGCTCATGCGACCTCACCTGGAGTGCTGCGTCCAGCTGTGGAGCCCTCAGCATCAGAAGGATATTGACCACTTGGAGCGAGTCCAGAGGAGGCCACGAAGATGCTCCAAGGACTGGAGCACCTCTGCCATGGGGACAGGCTGGGAGAGTTGGGCTTGTTCAGCCTGGAGAAGAGAAGGCTCCGGGGAGACCTTATAGCACCTTCCAGTGCCTGAAGGGGCTACAAGGAAGGTGGGGGGGACTTTTTACAAGGGTCTGTAGTGACAGGACAAGGGGTAACGGGTTTAAACTGAAATCAGGGAGGTTTAGATTAGATATCAGGAAGAAGTTCTTCCCGCAGAGGGTGGTGAGGCACTGGGACAGGTTGCCCAGAGAAGCTGTGGATGCCCCATCCCTGGAAGTGTCCAAGGCCAGGCTGGATGAGGCTTGGAGCAACCTGGTCTAGTGGAAGGTGTCCCTGCCCATGGCAGGGGGGTTGGAACTGGATGATCTTTAAGGTCCCTTCCAACCCAAATGATTCTATGATTCATTCTGTGTTTCTATGGCACATGTCACCTGAATCAGGGAAGACAAGCTGAGCAATGTCCTCCTGAATCCCTGATCCCTTCTCCCATTAGTGTCAGTTTGGGGGGAGAGGTGGGAAGTTCCTGATGGGAGATGCTGGGCTGTGCTCCTCCTGCAGCAGGTCATGATGCTGGGGTGGTCCAGGGAAGTGTCTCTCCTCTGCTCCTGCTCCAAGGCCTCTCCCCCAGCTAACTCAATGCATGAGCTGCAGTTTTCAGTGGTGTCTCTTTACAGCTGGTCCTAGTTACGAGTCAGAGCTGTGCTCCAGGTACAGCACAGTGCTCTGTATGGAATGCAGATGAAATATTTGAATGACTCTGCTTTGATTTGCACGCTCTGTGAAGTTGTGGGCTGTGGCATCCCCTGTGCCAAAGAAACGCCTGCCCTGCCCTGGCTGTTCCGCTCACACTGCAAAGCCCCGGTTGCTTATGCCGCTCCTGATTTACACGCCCTGCTTTGCTTGTCTGCCACGGGATAAAATTGCTCCGACGCTGTAGAGATTAAGAAGCTGGAAGTGGTGCATGCACAGGGCTGAGTGGTTGTGGCTGAGTTTAACCTCCAGTGCAGCCAGAGGCAGGGCTGACCCCCTTTGGTGCTTCCCAGCCTGGTTTCCCTGGGAGAGAGGCCACTTCCACGAACATACAGATATTTAGGAAGTTTATTTTTTTGGTACAGATTTTTTTTTTTTTAATAGTAATATAGTTGGGAGCTGTATTGAATAAAATTTGGAGGTGGAGGAAGAGGAGGGCTTTGTAGAGAAGGTCTTGGTGTGGCATATAATGTGCTGTGCCCCCGGATCTGCAGCTGAAGTCTTGTTGAAACCACAGGGCAGTGATAGCCAGAAGTGATGGAGCTGAGGTAGCTGTGCCCTGGGGGGTGGCGGGTGTGTGCGTGGTGCTATTTGTTGCACACTGGTTTGTGTGAAATATTGTGTGTCTGAGCTGAGGTGTTGCTGCTTCCGTGTCAGTGCTGGGGCTGTTTTAATGAGTTATTTTCTCCAAAGTGGTGGGATGCGACTGCCTCCTTTCCCACCTCCCCATGCAGGGTGGGAGGGGGTGCTCACCCACCTCGGGCCCCTGTGCATGTGGATGAGCCAGGGGCAACCCTAGGAGTGCGTGGTAAGAACCAAGTCCCTGGGAGAGCGAGCAGAGCTGAGCTAGGGGTGTCATGCTGCTGTCCCCACCAAAGGCCCAGTTCTGGCACCCTGGTCCACCTGGCCATGACATCCCACCCCAGAGGTGGCTGCTTCATGAACCCACCCGTGTGCAGGTCACGGAGTGTTGGGGTGCTCTGGGAGTGGGAGAGGAGAGGGTGCGTGGATACTAGCTGCAGCATCTCCTGACCCACCCCTGCGCCTTCTGCATCTGACCTATCCATGTGCTTTTGGCATCTCCTGCGCCATCCCTGTGCCCTGTGGCTCTCCTGACCCATGCCCTTTGCTCTCTGCAGGGTGGGCTGATCGCACTGCTCCTGCTCCTCTTGGTCTTCACGGTGGCTCTGTATGCCCAGCGGCGCTGGCACAAGCGCCGCCGCATCCCGCAGAAGAGTGCCAGCACGGAGGCCACCCACGAGATCCACTACATCCCCTCGGTGCTGCTGGGCCCCCAGGCCCGTGAGAGCTTCCGCAACTCACGCCTCCAGGCCCACAACTCAGTCATCGGGGTGCCCATCCGTGAGACCCCCATCCTGGACGACTATGAGGATGAGGAGGAGGAGGAGACACCGCGGCGGGCAGACCCCAGCACCAGGGAGGATGAGTTTGGCAGCCAGGTGACACGGACGTTGGAGAGCCTGGGCCGGGGCGGGGAAGAGAAGCCTGACTACGAAAAGAAAGGTTTGTGGCTTTTCTCTCTCCTCTTTCCTTCTCCCCATCCCCTGCCCAGGTGTCTGCCCTGTGTGGGGTCACCTAGAGAGGATGGCTAATCCATGCATAGCCCCTGTGCCTGGTCCTTGGCTCTCCAGGCTTTGGTCCTCAGACGGTTTGCAGAGCCTGTCCTGAAGCTGCTCTTCCCGAGAGGGGAATCACCTTTGGATGGTGCTGGGGAAACTGAGGCACAGTAGCTGTGAGCCCTCGGCTGTCACTGCCAGCCCCAAGGACCAGGTCCCCTGGTCTCACAGCACTCCCTGCCTGCACTTTGATGGTTTAGGTGTCACAGGAGTGTGAGCTGTGCGCCTGGGAGCTGCACAGATATGTGCATCCATACAATTTGACAAGTGTCCTTTGTCACGTCCCCTTCCAGAACCAGTCTCCTGTTTCCAGTGTGAGCCTGCCCGGCATCATGAGATGGGAAGCTGGTGGCTCTACATTTGGGCTGGGTGGTGTAGCTGGTCCTGCAGTGACAGAGCTGGGCTGGGGGAGCAGAGCTGGCGTTCCCCAGGGAAGGGAGTTGAGTGTTGCTGTGGGCTTGTGCGGTGCCTTGCACCAGGCA
>NW_010274025.1:40074-51241 GCF_000690775.1 Eurypyga helias
CCTCTCTCCTCAACAGCATGGGAATGCTGGGATTCATTCCGACTTCTCGCCTTGTGTGAGTGCTAGCACATGAGCATCAATCAGGCTGGTCTTTACTCTCTAGGTGGCAGAAATGTTCATTGCCTTGCTGTCGAGTAGGGCATCAGTTCTGGCGAGGGAATGTGTCGGTGCACTGGGGCTTCGCCAGCCTGCTGAGCTCTGATGCTCCTCAGAGAGCTGCTCCATAAAGCTGTATTTTCCACTAGTGGCAAAACATCCCCTGTGCTTTATTGTCGGAGCAATCAAACAAATGATCCTGTAGTCACCCGCAAACAAAGTCATCAGGGGCTGTAGATTTAAGACAAGCACACAGGAGCCCTGTGCAGAGCTGGAAATGGCAGATCAGAAAATTCTCATTGTGGGAAGAAGCTCGGAGCTGAATCCATGTGGATCCGATGGGCAGACGCAGACCCTGGATGTGAACCGTTACGTCCCCATGGCGTTCGGCGTGGCAGGTAGAGTGTTATGGAGCATCTGTAGGTCGGAGTAGAAAGAAGCCTGTACAGTTCCGTAAGTGTGGGTTCTGGCTGCTGCTTGTCCCTATGGATCTGACTGCCTGTGAGATACAATACTGGGTAATGCCAGTGGTGTAAGGTGGAAATCCCCTGCCAGCAGCTGTGGGGAGCTGCGCAATGAGAACTGGGGTGCCCGTTCCTGAGCAGACTAGGGGCTGTGGGTGCTTTCTGCCTTCCCTGAAGGTGGTGAGCTGGGATTTGAAGGAGCTCTGGTACTTCTGGGGTTCCCCCTTGCCATACCCTAGTGGTGTGGTCCCTCTGGGTGAATCGGTCCAACATGGGCACAGCGAGCAGCTGAGGGTTGGATGCAACAGGGCAGACAGACAGGGTCCCAGCGGTCCCAGTGTCCGTGACTGCAGCCCTTGGTGGCCGTGCCATATGTGTGGGAGCAGAGGGGAGTTGGTATGGACAGGGCTTGGCAGTGTTCCTGCAGGCTGAGTGGCTGGGGAGGCGCTTTTCTTGCTCCCAACCTGTTTGGCTTCTCCTGGGAGAGGGGGAGAGACCAAATCATGGGTGACGGACACTGGTGGGATCACTTAATGCACTGCTGGAAGACAAGCAGGAGGCCAGTGCAAGAGCATAAACCAGTCCAGACTGGCTGCTCTTTATTCAGTTGTTCTCTTAGCTGCAGGTGAGTCCTGTGCTGCTGGATGGTGTCCTGGTCTCTGCACTTGGAGACTCTTCAGTGAGAGGGCCAGGCAGGGTCCAGGTGCTGCCCCCTTGCCTGTGCGTGGGGACAGAGGGACCATGGGCTGGGCAGGTACAAGTGCGGGATGGTTCTCCTGCGTGGAGAGCAGTGCTTTCTCCCGAGTGTTTCGGCTAATGCACGTGTGATTGCCTGCATTTTTAAAGTCTGTCTCTCAGAAGCTGCAACACCCACCTCTGCTTATGGAAATGTCATTAGAAACCATTTCACATTGTTCACCTGCAACGCACAGTGAAGTGCATTCGAATAAACAAAAGCAAAGTTTCGTGAGTGCTAATTGCCGAGCGCCTCCAGCAGCAGCGAGGAAGGGATGTGCTGCTTCCCTCTGTGCAGGGAAGGAGTTCTTGGGGTCCCATAGAGGCTGAGCCGTCCCTGCTGGAGCACCCGTGGTGGCAGTGCTGGGGGACAGGGCTGGGGACAGGGACTCTTGTCCACTCTGTCGAGGAGACTGTGGCTCTGAGCAACAGAGCCAGGGAGACCCCAGATGATGCTTCGTGTCTGGGAAGCAGGTCCCTGCACCTCTGACATCCCTCAGTGGTAGCTGGGGTTGTGTTTTTTCCACCCTTAAAGTGCTCTTTACTCTTTCTTCTTTTAAGCAAGGTTATTACCACAGGGGTGGTTATTGTTGCTCAAACAAATGTGACGGTGCCCAGGGGTCCATCTGCCATCCTCGAGTGCTGATCTGCACATCCCCGATGGCATCCCTCTGTACACCTGGCTGTTACCAGAGACATTTCCCCAACCCTCTGCTTGGTGAGAATGAAGAAATGAAAGCCTTCATATATCGTAACTGAGCTACCTTTTTTATTCTTTCATATTCTCTTCTTTGTTTTGCTTTTCTATAAATTATTTAGAGTTGTGTGAGTGGGGAAGACAGCAGTAACTGCATTTCAGTCCTCTTCAAAACATAATAGTAAACAAGATCTAGGGCAGAATATTAAACTATCTGAGGGCTTCAGGAATTGGCAATAAAGAATTTCTTAGACTGATTGAAAAATCCCCCCAAGCCAGGGCTGCAAGCTGCCTGCAGGGCCGGGGCTACCGCCGGCTGTCGGATAAGCTCACCAATGCTCCCACCAGCTCAGTTCATGATGCTGCTGGGCTTTGCACCTTGGGTCAAGGCCTTGTCTGGTCTGATCCTTCCAAACTGTGCTGGTGCACTGTGTGTTTCCTCCCAGATGAACACTTTTGCCTCTTAGATGAGACTTTGCTCAGGGACTCATGTCCTGAAGCACCTCATCTACCCATCTCTGGAGGTATTAAGAGATGTGTATGAGGTGCTTAGGGACAATATTTACTGGTGGTATGGGCAGTGTTGGGTTAATGCTTGGACTTGATGACCTTAAAGGTGTTCTCCAACCTAAAAGATTCTGTGGTTCTATGAATCAAGCTGAAGTATGTGGTAGTTGCTTCTCTCTGCTGAAGCTGGTCAGAGCCTGGATCATCAAGGAGGAGGTGGATAGAGTTCAGATCTAGGATTTTTAAAGCAGAAATATAAATCTGCATGCTGCAGGCTTTGCCTTCCATTCTGGTTTGCACACGAATGGCAACGCAGTATTCGGGAGGTGCTGGGCATGCTGTGCACACCGTGCGTCGACCTGCAGGCGAGCAGCAGATGCGGCTGAATTCCCGCAGGGATGCGGCAGGTGGGGTGGAGAAACTCTGCAGTTGGGACGAGCAGACACCACGTACCTGGAGATCCCCAGGGGCTGAAATCAGTTCTGCTCAGGCACAGTTTTACCAGTGGATTGAATATGGATGCGTCAAGGGAAACTCAGCTGGAGTATAGCCCTCGCTTGAGGACAGGGTCAGCCTTCCCCCTGGTGCCCAGCTGCATGGCTGGAGCTGCCAGGTTTCGGTGCTACCACTGGGGCTGGACAAGGAGCCGTGTCCACATCCCGGGGATTCTCTCAGCCCCAAGGGAAAAGCTCTCCTTGCTCTTCTTGCAGTGTAGCGCTGTGATAAGCCATCAGCTGGGACTTGTCAGCGGGCTCCAAACAGTATCATCTCTGGGGCTGTCACTAGAGGCTCTTTCAAGTGTCACTTCCCAGCATTAATTACCAGGGATGGCAAATCTGATGAAGATGGAGCGTTTCGGCTCACCCTCCACCTGCCTGCGCTGCCTGCTTTGCCCCACGTGCCGGGCAGTGATTGATTTGCAGGTGCCAGGTTGTGCCGGTGGCGGGCGCTTTCCGTCGTTTGGGATTTGTGCATCCTGCACTGTGCGGCTGTTGGTCTCGGAGCGGGGTTTTTATTTCCCACGTGGAGCTTCCAGATGTTCGTGTCAGGCATGGAAGCACACCGGATGACTCTGCTGTGTACAGCCCTGCAAAATGGGAGAGAAGTCCCTGTCCAGGAGGTCGAGCAGCCCAAATGTTTTGCAGATCATGGGCAAGCCAAGCACGGATCAGCAAGCCAAACTTTCCTCCCAGGTCTCAGGCAGCGCCTTGCAGCGATGCGGATGGGAGGGCTGCTCCCTCACGGTACCGGCGCATCTGAAGCGAAGCCCAGTGCAAACAAAACACCGGAGCAATGTGCTGAATAATGACATCTAGCAACAAGCACGTCTGAGTGATAAAGTTAATGAAATTACAGGTTCTGACCTGATAGCGGGCTCTGCTGTGGGTAGATAAACAGCAGGGCAAAGATGAGATGTTTATTTCTCCCTAGCTGCAGTTGTAATCTGGATGCGCTGTGCAGGACCATTAACATTATTACTGTTATGCAAAATCATTTTTGACTTGGGGGATAAAAAAAAAAAAAAAAAAGAAAGAAAGAAAAATCCCCCAACTCCCTAGAAAATGGAAAGCTGACAAAATTAGAATTGCAGCAGGAGCACAAGCTGACCTGGTGACACTGCACAGAGCCCAGATGAATTTAGAGAGAAGAAAAATCCGTGGCGGTTTAAGAATAAAAGTAGTGGGGTTTTTTATTAATATAATAAAATGAAATGGAGCAAGGAAGGAGGCAATAGGCAGGCAGTCCTAATTAGCCAAAGGGTCCCTTAGTGCTGGTGTGGAAAGGGAGCCATGCCATCTCCTCATGGTTTTGGTTTCTCTCTGGCAATCAGGTCTCCAGGGTTTTTGTGCCCCGTGGGTGTGCGTGGTGCCAAAGGGGATCTGCTGGCCTGGAGTGTGGTTTCTGGGGTCTTGATCTTTGCTGAGGACACCCCCATGTCTGAACCCTGTCCCCGAACCATGTCTCCGTGTGTACCCAGTGTTCTGCGATTAAGAGGATTTGAGTAAACTTGTGCAGGTGATGTCACTGTCCCCAGAGCCTCTGTCCTCACTTCTCTGGGTAGTTTTCAGTCCATGCTCCTGATGATTTCTGTTCTCCTGCCATTCCTGAGCAGATGGCCTCAAGCTCCAGCCCTTTGGGAATTCCTGGCTTGCTTTTATCTTTTAATATACCTAGCTCTCATCTTTACCGACCTGGTTTCATCCTGCAGCAGCAGAAGCCCTTTGCTTCTGTCCATCAGGTGAGGTTTGAGGGGTTTCAGCCCTCAGTCCATCGCAGGCAGCACCTCTACATCCCCAGCTGGGACACATTGGACGCACAGAGATGGAGGTAGGAAATGAAGGCAGATAAAAGCCCAGGAAGGCTGAATATGGGGTTACCCACAAGGTCCCCAGTGAGAAGATTTTGCCAAACCAAATCTCCTAAGGATCAGTGAGAAGCAGAACTTCTGCCTGGTGGAAACTGAGGAGAAAATAGATGTCAAACTTGAAAATCGAGTATCTGCAATTCCAGTCCTGCAACAAAGGACCCATCTTTATTTTCTCAGTTTCTTTCATGTTCTGAAAAAGGCCTTTTCAAGTGAACCTTTGTGCTGGCTTCACAGACTCTGCAGTCTGGGTATGGCCTCCAAGTCTAGACAGGAGACAGGACTTATTACCGATGGTACTGATGATTAATACCATAGGCATATCAAAGGTGTGGTTGTGCAGTCATCTTGAATTCATATCTCCTGGACTCTCTTCTCACCTGCTGTGTTCACTTAGGTAAACCTCTGAAGTTTCTGTTACTTAATCCATGGATGCTTTTGTCTGTAGTGATAGCAAGAGGCTTTTCAGCATTCCTGAGAGATGGTCTGGCACCTAGGGTGAACTAGGAGTCGATCCATCTCCGCTCTGCCACCGGCTGTGTTGGTAACCCTGATCATGTCACTTAATGGTTCAGTCTTCATGTGTGAGTTGGAGAGGGGAGCCAAGACAGACAGCAGACAGGGTAGCGTGAGGAAACATTTTGAACTGCGCATGTAGGGGGTTGTGGTCCCAACAGCCTTCCACCAGCCAAACGGTTTTGGGTGATGCAGTCCCCGAGAACGGTGAGAGAATGCGTTTTGGCAGGTGAGACAAATGGCTGAGGTTTGAGATAACAGCAAAAGGCAGGGGAATGGTCCTGGAGATGAGGAGAGGAGGCTTCCTTTGCCACCCCACTGCTGGAGCAGCTGTTCTAGTTGGCCACATCTCAGCTATCATCTTGGCCTCCCAGTGCAGACTCCTTTAGGGAAGAGGTAAGGCAGTGCTCCAGCCCGAGGCCACAGTGTCAGACTGGGAAAAGGGACATTTTAGTGCCTGAGATGTGGAAGAGGAGGGCAGGCAGTTCAGCTGTGCCCCAGAGTTGCTATTCTTTACACATACAGGAGCTCTGCAGTGTCTTGGAGGTGAGATTTAAAGACAGAGTGTGAGTCAGAGGCAATGCCCTCGTAACGGACAGGGTGATGGTCTTGTCCCCCGTGCTGGAGAATGGAGAGCCCGTGGGAAACAAGAGTGAGATGACTGGCTTGATGTTACTGTCCTGGAGCTGACAGCCCAGTGTCCTCAAGGGGACAGGGGTGTGTGGCTGGGCTTGTGGCTGGTGGCTGGCAGGCAGATCCCTGTCGTGCCAGGATGTGCCGTTCCCAGTGCCCATGCCGCTGGGCTGGGAGCCGCTGTCTGCAGCTGCTGCTCACTTGGGTAGGCAGATGCAGTGCCACCCTGAATCCAAGCATTAACCAGAGGCTTTCTGAGCCTTTAATAAATAAAACGACGGCTTAACATTTGCTGGGGCTGGAGGCTAAAATGGGATGGTACGTCAGGCCAGCATCTGATGTGTCTTGGGGCTCTGTCTTCTTTCCAGTGACCTGATGGGATCATGACCCTCTTTGTACGTGATCAGCTTTTCCCAGCTCTAATCCCCGCCAACTCCTTGTGTAATTTACGGAGACCTTTGAAAATGTATATTCATGTAGCCCGTCCGTGGAAAGTGGTTTCTTACAGTCTGCTATTCCTGGCTGAAAAACCCAGCTGCAAATATCAGCTTTAAAGAAATCAAAATAAATGAGGCCCAACAGGGTAGGAATCAGGTCCCAATTCAGAGGAGTATGTAAGCATGTGCTTAGCTAGTGTCTCCAGTTATTAGAGAAATTAAACATGTCTTTAAGTCCAACATGCTTAATTCCAACTGATTTGGGTGCATTAATGAGAACAGGGGCTCCAGTTGCAGAGGTTACAATGGATATGCCGTTGGCTCCTGCAGTTTTATGGTGATGCCAGCTCCTTGATGTTGATTTGAAAATGTCCATACCTGCCAGGGAAATGCTCTGCTTTCCAGAGAGATAAACACAGTCATAATTAATATATTAATTGCCAATTGCCTTTTGAGCTCTGAACAGAGAGCTGCCAGGCAGGAGTTTTAGGTTTGTTTCGATCACCCCATCACATCACACTGGTTCCCTCCATGCCAAATTTGGGTTGTCTCAACAACGTGGGATGAGGGAATGATGGTCCCTTGGCCTGGTGCTCCTGTGGGACATGCTTCCCTTCCCCAAAACAGTGGCCTGAGGCAGCATCACGGGCTGAAGAAGCATGCTCAGGAGGTGTCCCCAAACAAGACCTGTGTGCGTCGTCCCTCCTGTTTCCTAGCAGCAGGTTGGAAGGGATGGGGAAGCTCCCGTGGGCCAATGGTCCTGTATCTCCCCTGGACAGGGAGTTGTTGTGCTGGCACATGCTTAATAACTTAATTAAGGCTTCAACATCCCTCTGGCCAGTCAGGGCTCTTCCTGGCCCACTGTGAGAAACGGTTGTGTGAAAACCACATTTTTTTCCTAATGTGGTTTTCTTGGTTTTTCTCCCTTTGCCTTTGCTAATAACCACAGTCACTAATTTCGTGAGACAGAGGAGGGAAGAAACAGATGGAAAAGCGGCTTCTGATGGTGCCATAGGGAATGGAAGGGAAAAAGGGTGTTTTAATATGCCAGTATTTTGCTGAGCATCCCAAAGGGATGGTGCTTTTGTGAATTCCCACTGGTTTATCACCAGTTTGGAAGGCTTTGGCTGGTCTCACTCTGATGCTGCACATCCCATGGGAGAAGTTCCCTTGGTCATCCCTTCTGCCAGCCACAGCTGGGTGACTTGCGTCTCTTCAAGCCACCAGCAGCAATTTTAGCATGGGCTTTTGTTGGGATTTGTGGCGTGGCTGATGCCAGGAGGGGATGTCGCAGCAGTTCTGGGGGCAGCAGCCCTGATTCCCCAGGTGTCCACAGTGCTTTTCATCCAGGCGAAATCACAGGCTCAGGGAAGATAAGCTGTGAAGTTTTGGCTGTCCAAGGAAAACAAGCCATCAGGAACTATATATATATAAATGCCAGGCGCGTGTTGTTCATCACTTTGTGCATCACTATGAATGTTTGATAAAGCACTACATTATTTAAGGCGTAGCTGGGTTGTAGGGCAGTTGTTGACCAGGATTAGCTTCAAGATGAGATTTTTTCCTGAACATTTTTTTTTTTTTCCTAATGCAAAATCTAAAAAAAATTATATGGTGGCTGTTTATTCCCCTTGGGAGACCTTGGGGGATGTTAGGTGTCTTCTCCTCTCCTGCGTTTCTGTGCTGGGTTGAATCTTGCAGCTGCCTTGTGTGTTCAGCTCTGCCCAATGCCATCCTTCCATGGTTTTGGTGTGGACCAAAAACTCCACTGGTTTCTGAAGTCAGGCCAGGAGAAGAGGACGTGGAAGAAGAAGAACAGGCCCACAATGTTCCTGTTTCTGCTGGGAATACAGGGATGCTGCTGAGGGCTTGGGCAGTCCTTGGGATGTGTGGCTCAGAGCTGAGGCTGCTCCAGATCCTGCACAGGTGGGCTTGTCTTGGTCCGTGGTGCTCAGCGCTTCTTCACCTTGGCTTTTAGCAGAATAGCAGCCCCGCTTGTTGGCATTTGAGGGGTGTTTTCCACATCAGTCCATCCCGTGCCCATGGGTTATATGGGGAGGGGAGCAGGGATGGCAGCTGCAGCAATAGCTCTTTGCTCTGTTTGCTGTCCTCTTCCCATCAGTCCTGTTTTAGCTGGCTGTGGCGCCGAGACCGTTAGTTTTGTCAGCTGGCTCCTAAGGAAGATGGATCAAGGCCGGGCACCTGCGCTGATATTAGGTCTGCAGGCACCCTCCAGCCCCATTTGTCATTAGGCAGTGACCTACCCGAAGGACCGTCAGGAGAGGAAACTTATTAATGAGGTGCTTCAAATCAATCCTTTCTGACGGCCCTGCCAGGTTCTAGCACTGGCTGCGACTTGCTCACCGGGTCCCGCAGTGTCTGGCCATGCTCAGCCTCGCCCACGTGGAGTGGAAGGGGTTTGCTTTTGATAGCCTGAGCTGTCCAGGCATTCCCTTGGTTCCGTGTCTGAGCCAACAAACTGGCTCTCAGCTCCTCCTTTCCCACCCGCTGCCTGCACCCGTGTGCTTCCTGGCGTGGGAGGTGGCTGGTCCCTGCCCCTGCAGAGGGGATCCTTTTGGTGCTGTTGGTGCATGGCTGAAGCTGCTTGGCCCCATTGCAATACGGGTTTTTCGTGGCTTGCCCTTCTCCTCCAGGTTAACGATACTCCCTTGTTCTCCCCTGCATGGGGTTGCTGGTACTGGAAAACAGTATCACCTTGTCTGTTGGTCAAAGAAGATTTAATTTCCAACTAGTAAATCTCTTCCACGCTGCCGAGCAGGGAGTTGGGTGGGAGTTGAGCCTGGAGAGGGACTGGTGCCACATTTCCCACCTGTGTGTGCCAGCCCTTGCTGTTACCAAATCCCTCTCTGTGCCCATCCCTAGGGGTGCTGGAACTCGCTCACACTCACCCACCTCCTGCTTTACAGGTGCCTAAGGGCTGCTGCCTCCAGGTTCATCCTCCAGCTGGGGGGTCCTCAGCCCTGTGGGGATGGGGCTTTCTCCTGCCCTCACTGGATCTCCCCCCAGCTGGCTCCCAGGGCAGTTTTCCCCCCGGTTTTGTGGAATTGTAGGAGATGTGTGGTGGAGAGAGGGAGCTGGAGGTCAGCACTGTGCTCTCGAGCTGGCAGCTCTGCTCCACGCAACATTAGCCCGGGCTGCTCCGTGTGCCCATTAGCACCAAATCGGGAAGCTCCCTCCAGAGTCTTCTTATTTAACTTTTCAATTATTTTATAACTTGAGGAGCATTAGCTGCTGCTGAGGGTCTGCCCATCTTCCCTGCTCCTCTCTGCTCGCCGCTTAGGTGAAAAAGTTATGAGGTGTCATAAAAAAAGGGAAATTAAGGGTTTTATTAGAGTGGAGCAGGTGGGAAGTGGAGTCTCTGGTGACCTGGACTCTCTTGGTGCTGGGATGGGGGGAGACGGGGCTGGCTTCACGGGCAGCATCCCATGGCCAAAGGCTTTTCCTCGCAGAAGGAGAAATGGTGCGAGGCAGAGGTGGGACTGTTGGACCGCAGCTCTTAAGTGTTTGATCTTTTGTGATGTGTTTGTAATTATATTGCATTATCTTAATTACCGGCATGGGAAGTCTGGAGCGTGGCAGGGGGAAGGGAAAGGAGGAAGGCAGGGAAGGTGGGGGGGTGACGAATAACTCGCAGCCTGTCGATGGGGCCACGATTGTGGTTGGAGTTGGAAGTGGTGCTATTAATACAATGCTTATTCATTTCCTATAATAAAAAAATGGAAGTGCTTTGCAATTACCCAATTCCGAATGAAATTAACATTCCGTGGCATTTTCCAGTAAACGGTTAGTTTGCACACATGAGTGGAGGCAATTAGCTGGGAAGCGATTGAGCACCGTGACTGGAGAGGGGATGAAGAAGGGTCAGGGCAGCTGGTGCTGGGAAGGTGGTGCCATGGGCTGTGACTCCAGATGCCTCTTCCCGGTGGGATGGGCATTCTCCCGTGTCCTACCCATCTGAGGAGCAGCTCACCCAGCTGCAGCCAGGCTGGGAGCTGCAGAGGTTATCTCCTGCTCTCTGTAGATGAGGGGGAAGAGCAAAGCTTTTCAAGAAGGAGGAGAAGCAAAGAGTGGGTGTGTGGTCAGAAGGGTTGTGGGGTGCCCTGGTTCCCCCTGGCATCCCTGGGGATGCTGAGCCGATGCAGGGGGTCTCTCCATCCTACTCCCATGCTGCATGACAGCCTCTCTTGGCATGCCCCCCTCCCCATCACATGCCCCAAGCATTATTAAAAACCAATGGAGATGACTTCTTTCACGTTTGTTAAACTACTGAAAACTTCTGATCCTATCAGGTTTTTTTTTCCTGCTTCGTACCAGATAAGGACTGTGCTGGCTCTGAGCCCGGAGCCGAGGGTGGTGGAGAACGGGCTGGGAAGCAGTCATCTCATGAATATATGAAGGAGGAAAGTACATTTGTTCAGTTTCCTTCAAAGGAGACATCTCAAATAAAACTTTATCTCCTCTTCTGCTACCCTCCCCCTCCAATTTGCAATTAAAATCAGAGTTTTACGTATGAAAATCTATTTTTATAGTGAGAGATTTATTAATGTATATAATAATCTATAAATGTATTAATACCTATGTTAAAAAAAAGTACACATTTTCTATTTTAAAACTTAACACAAAGGGCTGGGAGAGAAAAGAAAGAAAAAGCTGAGATGGAATACAAGCCTATTTTCAAAACGCTCCCAGGTTCCCA
>NW_010274025.1:51295-65881 GCF_000690775.1 Eurypyga helias
GCGGGAGATTGATCCTCCCTCGCGCCGTGCTGGCAGGCTGGGCTGGGGGCCAGCTCCGGCAAAGCGCTGGTGCCACGTATATCATTACCCCTGATGGGTTCTCCTGAGGGTGGCTTGGAGATGTATGCATGGCGGGAGGTGCTTGCGGCCCTGATGTATGGGTGTGGGTGGTTATTTGTGCTTTGTTTTGATTTATATATATATATATATATTTTAAAAAAAAAAAAATATATCTATCTGTCTCCTGAGCTGGTTGCGTAATGCAGCCAGTAGTGTCCTGGTATTCTTGGACACGGTGTGCCTGCACGTGGCGTATAATGTGGACTAATGGAAAGCAGGGAACCTATGGGGACAGAGACTCTTGCTCGAGAGGTGGTGTTTGGTGGCTGGAGGAAGAGATGGAGAGCTGAAGTTCCCAGCGTTTCTCATGTCTTTACCATATCTGCCATGCTCTGCGGCAGGACGTTGCTCTGCAGGTGCGTGAAGGTGTTGTACAAGTCTCTCCCACCGTTATCACAGAGCCATCGGTGTAATTACCTAATTTTATGCTAGTGAAGCTCTCTGCTGTCTGGAGCTCAGTACCTTCAGGGTGGCACTGTTGAAAATCAGTCCACATCCCAGTTTCAGAACAAACACCGTTGCTTATTTCATGCTTCGGAAAGCAACAAACACCCATTATTTAGAGCTGGTAAGAAAACGGTTTCCACCAGGTGGAAAACTTCCAGTGTTGTGAAATTTATGCTCATCCCAAATATAATCAGAAAGTTGATTTCTTGAATTACTTTGTAGAATAGAAATTTCCAAAATACTGATCCAGAAACACCAAAAAGTGCTTATTGAAACTCAGGGCTTTGGTTTGGAGGAAACAATTGTAAAGTTATTAAGCCGCCCCACACATAACTGATGTTTACGTGGTGCATTATGGACGTGGTGATGCATTAGACCTTTTGAGCCAGCGTCAGTGATTCCCAGGAGACTCCTCCCCCCATGCCTGGAGAAAGTGGATTATTTGGAAAATACTGTGAGCAGTACTGAGGGTAGGAGATGGGCATGGCAGAGAGCTGGGTCCGTGTCCTACATATGGCCACGGCTGCCGTCATGAATGCGTGCACACATCGGGAGGTAAAAATCCCACCAACCTTGGCTTCTAATTGCGCTCAAACTTTTCCATTTAATCCTTGATTGAGTTTGACATGTTCTTGTGAAACACTTTGATTGCAGCGAAGCAGCATGCTCAGTCGAGCAGCTCTTGAGCTGCTCTGTGAGTTACTTCTCTCTCCAAAACTCTGGGAGCATTTTAAGTACTGGTAATGTTGAAGAATCGATAACTTGCCCTCTGACACTCAGGAATCAAAGAGAGGGATGTGAAAATCTGGTGTCTAAAAAACTATTTCATATTTTTAATTTAATCCTAGTGTGGAAAGCTCTAATAGAAGCTGCTGCTGACTTCCCAGTCTTCTCCCTGCACCCATAGGAGGGCAGAAGTTGTGTGAGGAGGACAGGGACAGTCGTGGCTCCAGGGACTGAAACTTTAAGCCAAACACCAAAGACTGGGAGACTCAAGAAGCTGACACCTTTGCAGACCTTAAGCCTCACCACTTTGCTTTAATAAGCTGTAGACACCAAGCTATGGGTCCATCCAGCCCTCCCAACCGCCCAGCAACACTGCAAGGCGTCGAGCCTGGTTTGGAGAGGAGCTGCTGCCCTTCCCCTGCCTTGCCATGGTCTGGTGCAGCATGGAGTGGGGCTGGAAAGTCCTGGGTGGGTATACAGGGTATCTGCGGGCTGTGGGAGTGTTGGCTCAGGCTGAGGGCAGTTCTTCAGCATGTGGTACCACTGCTTCGTTGGGGTTCTTCAAGGCCATGTCTGAAGACTCTAAAATATCTCGGGGAGGTTGAGGGCTTCTTTCCAAGGGTTATGGGGTACTTCCATCACCACCGTCTCCATCCCGGCTTTCCAGCTTCTGCTGACAGAAAGCAGGTTGCCCAGTCAGGGAGTTTTGCAGCTCCTTGTCTTTTGTTCTGGACCGTTGGAGATGTCCTGGGATGCTGGAGGCACGATCCAAGTACAACCAGTGGAGGTGGAGGCACACAACTGGGGCGCCTTGTCGGTATGGGTTGTGGGTGGTTGCGCTGATCCTGGGACTGTGTTTTGGAGAATCCCTCCTGGCCACTGAAGCTGGTGAGTTATTAATTCTTGTATCTCCCCAGAACAGCCCCCCGTAGCCAGCCAATGTGCCTGGGAGAGGTACAGCCCTCCTGCCGGGAGGCCTGAGAGGGCTGGAGTGAGTGCTGCCACTTCCCATCTCTGTTGCAATGTATTTTTAGCTAAACATCGCTCATATTGTTCAGTTGATGACTTTTTTTTGTTGTTGTAATTTTTAAGCCAAACAACATACTTTCCCACTGCAATTTGTGCCAGCAAAGAGGAAGGAAGAAAGAAAGACTATTGGTATGAATTGTTTTATGGGAGACGTGCAAACGAATAGGGGAGCCATAAGGAGAGCAAATCGTTTTCAAAATAGCGTATGGGGGTGGACAGGAGGGAGGTGTATGACGGGAACATGTAATGTGCTTTACAAAGGTACGGTGACCTTCAGCTGCGTCCTCAAGTTGCTGCCGGAGTTGGAAGCTGATTTTGTGGAGGCTGAAGAGCCTTCTGCTTCCTCTGCTTCAGCTCGTTCCTGAGGTTGTTACGCTGCCGAAGGCCCTCGCTACAGGACGGGGTGAGATTGAGATCCGCATCGTGCCAAACTTTGGGGTGGATCTCACCACCCCTGCCAGGCTGGAGAATCTCCCAGCGTGGTGACGGAGATGTGAGCTCAATGGTCCTGATGGATTTATCTCCTGGAAACCAGGGATGGGAGAGAAGGCGGTTTGGCAAGCTCTGCTCAAGGAGAGGACGGTGCTGTCGCCTCTAAATCTGCATCGTGTTCAGCCGTCGTTGGGTGCCAGGGTGCTGGTGATGCAGCTGCATCATGCTGGGGAGGGGAGCAGGGGGCGGGTACTTTGGCAGCACCGTGAGCCGCCGTCTCAGCCTATGCGTGGCATGTGCAGGGTAGAGCTGGGGTATTTGAAGCTTTGCATTACCCTGCAATAGTGTGCGTCCCCATCCTTGTCAGAACTGTTAAATCCCACGGGGGAGGCGGGAATGCCAAGCACAGGTGCAGTGCTGGCATGGCATGGCGGTGCATGTCTGCAAATGCGTGGTTGCTGTGTGGTTGTGCATTGCCCACGAGGGCATCAGTCGGGGTGGTGGGTTCGTACCCCTGGCTGTTCAGGCTCAGATGGCTGTCATTCCCTTATCAGCAGGTTCCCAGCACCCTCAGAGACTGCCGTGCCTCACCGTTATGGTGCACCGGTTTCCTCTCCCTCCCTTTTGTCACGGTTGGCAGTGCATGAAGGGTCCTTCCTTCATCCTTGACCCGGGATGCTCATTCAGCTGAAGCCCAGCTACTTTGCATTTGTCAGCGAGGGTTTTCTCCGTGCTGGCCGTGTCGAACTCCACTTGCTGAGATCATGTTGACAAGGGTATTTTTCTTTTTTCTTTTTGTTGTTTTTCACCACTTGAAACCCCTGAGCTCAGGGTCATGGAGAGGCCAGTGATGTGCCGGTGCACATGAGCTGTGCCGAGCGATGAGACACACCGGCCTTTTGCTCCCATTCCTGCAATAAGTACTTGTAACGTGATCACAAATAACCAGCGACTGCAGGGTCCCTCTTCCCGTGAAGGTAATGCTCCCCTCCTGCTCTTGGCATTCGCTCCTGACGAGCCTGCGAGCGGATGCCTCTGGATGGCTGTGCCGAGTGCGGTGGCTAGATGGGGTGCGATCACTGCGGCGCCAATTCCTCCCCTCAGCCGCGCAGGGACCCCGAGAGAGCTGCGACCTCCTGTGTTCTGTCGCTAGTTGAAGGCTTGGCCCCCTCCTCCTCCCCTCCCGCGCTCTCCTTCTGGCTCGCGGTAAATAAGCCTCAGCCGCGCAGTTCCCCGGCTCCCTGCTCCGCTTGCACGCGCTCTGGATCGCACAGCCCCAAGGTTCACGTAACTTGCCATCTGTTCGCGGGGAGGCCCCGCGATGCTTGTTCAGGGGTGAGGGAGCTGTGGGGACAGGCTTCCCCCTGCAGACACGGCAGTGGAGTGCTGAGCCGCAGCACCTTCCCCAGAGCCCTGCGAGTGGGGGTCGGATATGTCAGGGTGGGACGAGGTGCTCTTTGGAGACCTTTCCTGGCTCTTGGTTTGTGTTTTCCCTGTGATGCTGCTTGCTGGGGCACCCAGCGCCACACCTGCCGTAAACGCAGGGCCCTTTGGGGAGCTCTGCCTTTGATCTGTGGTGCCTGGGGGAGCCCGCTGTGGAATGATTTGAAGATGTAATGTAGCTCATCCCTTATGCCACCCTCTCTCTGGAGCTCGGTTCCCACTTTTGGTGCTTATAGAATCCTAGAATCACGGAATGGTTTGGGTTGGAAGGGACCTTAAAGACCATCCAGTTCCAACCCCCCTGCCATGGGCAGGGACACCTTCCACTAGACCAGGTTGCTCCAAGCCTCATCCAGCCTGGCCTTGGACACTTCCAGGGATGGGGCATCCACAGCTTCTCTGGGCAACCTGTCCCAGTGCCTCCCCACCCTCTCCGGGAAGAACTTCTTCCTGATATCTAACCTAAACCTCCCCACTTTCAATTTAAACCTGTTACCCCTTGTCCTGTCACTACAGGCCCTTGTAAAAAGTCCCCCCCAGCTTCCCTGTAGGCCCGTGCAGGCAGTGGGTTTGATCCTTGTCTCTCCATCAGCCAGTGCAGCAGTGCAGGGCGGATGGATCCTCTCCGGAGCCCTCCCGATGCGCCTGCACCCGCGGACACAACCACCTGTCTGCTCTTCTCCTGCACTCCCAGTGGTCCCAGCAGATTTGGGTACCTTCTCTGCAGCTTTGGAGGGGGGTAGAAAAGCACCCAAGGGTGATCTAAAGCTCCCGGGAAGGGTGAGGACATCACCTTTGGGATTTGAGGAGGAGGAAGGGAGAGCCACTCTGCGGGCTGGTGAGGCACTGCCTGCGGGCCGAGGTGGTCGGGGCTCCCCCTCCCTGCAGTGCGGTCGCCTGTTGGAGGAGCCTGCTGCAAGCTCTGTGTTGAAGTCAAATCTTTGTCTAGATTTACAAATGTCTTGCCCTGCATGGCCACCTTCTCATTTCGCACTGAAATGGACCCTGCTGCCTGCTGCAAAGGGAATTAGAGTGGGCTGGAGCACTTACGCACCCCGAGCTCGCCGTGTGCCCGAGTTGCTCCGCACAGGTCTGATGTGTCTCTGGACCTGGGAGAGGTGGTGCATCGGCCTGTAGCTCCTGGCAGGCTGGGGAGCTCCAAGATGCTCACTTCTCCCTTATCTGAGCAGGGTGTGGGGTGGCTATTGGTCTGGTGACCCGTGCCAGCCCCGCACAGGCACGCGGCAGGCATGGGGAGCTTCAGGAGCTCATCAGGGGGGAATTCGTGACTCTGGGATGGAGACAGGACAGAGCTGTGTTCTGCTGATGAGTTATTTAAGGAGCTGACAGAGGCCAAGCTCTTGTTAAGGCTGGGAGACCTCTGTGGCCTGAAGTAGGACAAACCTCTGGATCCTGAAATTCATCTTTGCTCTTGGCAAGTGTTTTCATGATTTCCTTTAAGCGTCTGTTGTGCGGATGGGTGGCGAGTTTTTAGGACAATTTTTGGAGGGGTGTTTGGAATACTGGATAGGGGTTCCTGAGTTCAGGCACTGCTGCCCAGTGTGTTAACGCAGCCCCTGGAAGACCCCAGGGATGCCTGGGCTGGCTGTGCATCACTTGCCTGGCTCCCACCCCAGTCTTGCCCATCACCCCGTAGCCCCAGACCTGCCTTCTGGGAAATACTTGACCCCCCAAAAGGCTGCCAAGCCTGGGGCTCAGCTGTGAGCTCCCAGGGCAGGGTTAAACCCAACTGAAGCCAGCTTGGTGCCTAGGGCATCCCTGTGTGTTTTGAACCCTTCAGGCTGTAACTTGGGTATGGGAACAATGCTTCCAAATACCCTGTGTGCACATGGGGGAAGAGGCAGGGAATAATCCAAAATGCTGAAAAACAGCGTCTAAAAATGCAATTTCCATAAACTCACAATTTTCTAATTTCTGTGACTTTGGGAAGACTCGGAAAGGGTTGGATGGGTCCCTGTGGGTGACCTCAGAAGGTGGCCTCAAACCCTATCCCATCTTGGCAGATCTCCTGCCTCAGCTCCAGCTCACGCTGTCCTCTACGAGGAATGGGTTGTAGGGGCCAGTGAGGAATGTGGTGGCCTGGACATCTTTTAATTGAGTCCCTTTGCTGGTGTTGCAGCTCCCGAGGTGACGCAGGAGACCGTGGAGTCCCTGATGCAGAAGTTCAAGGAGAGCTTCCGCACCAACACACCCATTGAGATTGGGCAGCTCCAGCCCGCGCTTTGCAGCACATCCGTTGGGAGACGGAAACGCCGGAGCCGGCCCCGAGGTAGGTTGCCACGGTCACTGGCTGCTCGTCCGGTGCCCTGGCTTTGGCCGTAGCCGGAGGAGTTTGTCTGGGGAGGAAGGCAGGAGCTCACCCTTGCTGCTGAGCTTGGGGATGCTGGAGCTCCTCCATGGTGGGGTGAAGAGGGACAAACCCCAGGCAGCATCCTCTGCATGGTCTGGGGGAGATGCTTGGGAGTGCTGCCACTGCACATCCTCCCTAGGGATTTATCCAGCTCTGCTGCAAGTCTACAGTCCCTGCAGCTGCCCTGGCTAGCTGAGGCTGCCGGGAGTGAAATAGGATTTCTTGGTAAGATTTTATTTCAGAGGAAGGGGTGAAGCTCATTTTGGCTGTAACTCGCATCACTGGGACCCCTCTTCCTTGCACTTTCCCAGTGCTTGGGGTGTTTTGGACTATATTTTAGGGGCCACGCAGGGAGTGGGAGCAGCGTTTCATGGCTCTGAAGGCTGCACAGAAGCGTGCTGGAGGCATGCTGAGATTTGTTTGTAGCCTTGATGGCTGTTGCCAGCTACACTGGAGCAACAGGGAGAGGGTGTCTGGAACAGCCCTGTGAGCAGGATGTGGTCCCTGCGTTGGCTCTCAGCAAGGGGAACTGCCTCCTCCTATCACTATTTCTGCGTAAAACAGGGGGTTTGGGTCCAGATTTCCAGGTGGGGAGGAGGAGGAGGCATTCAGGTCCCTCCAGGGAAGGTGGGCAGGGAGGACCCCTGGTCTACTCTGTGCATTGCAGGTCTGTGGCAGTGCCAGGAACGGGGAAGGAAATACTTCTCTTTCTGTTTACTGTTGGTTTTGTTTTTCATTTATTTATGAGTCTGAAATGTGATCTTTTATTCTGGATACGTTTTCCTGCAATACAGGCCTGGAGAGGGCTTTTTTTATTATAGCTCTGCCCATAAATTATTCACTTAGTGTGAAGAAAATGTTCTGACTCCTTAACTGGTTTAAATTATTTGGTTTGTTTTCTAGTAGTTATTCAAATACGTGAATCTAGGTTTTAGCGTGAATGTGTGTGGGTGTTTTGGGGCCCACAATGACTGTCTGGTGAAGTTTTCCTGACTCCCTGCTCCAGTCTCATTTTTTTGTTGTTGTTGTTTTTATTTCACTTTTAAACCTCCTGAAGACAAGAGAATTTTTTTGTCACTAATGGAGCAAGTCAATTAATCCTCACAGCCAAGCTTAGGAGCAGACATGATGCCCAGCTGCAAGCAGAGCTTCTGGCTGCATGGGAGCAGAGTCTGGCCCCAAGCCAGCCTGGCTTGTCCCTCCATCTCCTACCTCCATGGCTGGAGCTCCTTGTTTCCCTGCAAATCCCCATCTGCGCCGTGCTGGACCATACCCCAACCCTCACCCCATCGCCACTGCCCCAGGATCCCTCTGCCATCAGTGGCCAAGGGAATAGTCAGTGGAGACCAGGACAAGGGAGTCCTTTGTTGCCCTCCATTTCTGCCCAGACTTGTGTTTCCTCCATACGAAGGTTGGAGACCAGCTCGTGCCCAACATCTCTGCTGGGGATGAGGAGCTGAAATTCCCCTCCAGCTGCCATGTCCCACTTGGCAGCCCATTCGTGATGCTTGGGGAGGTCACCCTCCATCCCTGCCTTCGTCCCTCCATCCCTCCCACACTCATCGGCACAGGCAGTCCTCAGCCATGCCCAGTTAAAGCTGGGCAACAGAAAATCTCCCTTGGAACTCTTGTACTGCTCCCGTCAGGAAAGGGGTGCTGCCTGGCCACAGACCTTCCCCACTGTGCCTGTCACTGTATTTTGCTCTCTGGTTGTATCCCACGCGTTGGGTGTGTGTCTTGGGTATGCTGGAGGTTCTGCTCCAGCAGCCCTGCACCCAACAGGCTCTCGAATGCTCCAGTTATGGGGCTGGAGAGCGCCTTCGGGGGCAGTTGTAGGTGAGGGGAGGTGGTGGGGAGGAGCTAGGCACCAGCACCTCGAGCTGCTCTGGTCCTGAGCTGGCTGTAAGAGTCCCAAGGGTGCTGCAGGATGGGGGGGCTGTCTCTCTGCACCCCTGTGCTGCAGGGCTCAGCTCCAGTAGAAGGGAAGAGCATGGCTGGAAGGGAAGGGCACAGATTGCCGTGGCTGTGCCCTGGTCTGCACCAGGAGCAGGATGGGTCCCACGGTGTTGGTGCCCAACCTGCCGTGGTTTACATGGGGTCACAGAGACCCTCCTGGCAGCACCCACACAGACAGTTGCGTATGCTGACAGGGGCAGTGGGGAGCTGTGGCTGGCCTTAATGCCCAAGGCATAACGTACCCCATGGGCTTCAGGGTCGGACTGCGACTTTGAGCATCTCCACCTACGGGACTCCTCACCAGCATGTCCTTAGAAGAGAGATTTTAAGGTCTCACCCATCAGAAATCAGTGAGCAGTCCCCAAAACCAAGCCAGTTCCAGTGTCTCCAATGGAGATCTCACTCCCCACGGCCCCATCCCATCCTCTTTTCCCTTTAATTTAAATTTCTTTTAACTTAGAAATCTGTGGCCGGATGCTGCTGCTGTGGCTGTATCTACGCCTTTCCCATGCCTCTCCTTTGCTGGAGGTTTTGTTTTTACAGCCCGCGGTTAATTGTTCCTCCGGCGCGTGAGTGGTTGGAGCGCTATTCAACATTAAGGTTAAACGATGATATCACAACTCACGATGTTTGCATTTTACATCCAATTGCAAACACAACCCCTTCGCCTCATTAATCCTTTGCAATCCATTTTTTTTTTTTTTTTCCCCCTCCCCCTAAATGAAATTGTCCGTTTGGGATACATTCATTTCCTTCTAACAACCGTGTGACAGTTTCGCTGATGGAGTTTGCATCCAACTTTGTTACTGGTTAGTGACAAGTTGGCCTGACGGATGCATGTGTGTAATTATTTTCTCGCGGTTCGATTTAATTAATGCTTAACCTCATCAGAGCCCTACAGCTGGAGTGCTCTCCCTGCAGGAACCCTGCACAGCAAAAGGCTTTCCTCCCTGAAGGAAAGGCTCCGAGTGCCACCTCAGCAGAAGCGTGGGGTAAACCAAACCGGAAAACAAACAACCCGCCACCCCAGCCCAATGAAAACAAATCTGGGCTAAGCTTCGCCTTGCTCCGCTTCCCTGCACTAAGTGCATTTAAACTGCTGCCTATTGCTTGTCATTAAATCTGATTCTGCGCTAAGTGTTTCTAACAGCTCTGGGAAAGGTTGTATTTTGCGGAGAATATCGACTTTAAAAAAACCCAAACCACACTACCCTCTCCATTTGCAGTACCATATAACTTTATTTTGTCTAATGCCTTTTTCATACAAACTTTCTCCCCAAACACTTTCATCGAGTGAAGCACATTTATGGTTTATAAATAATAGAGTGAGAGCGAGGATGGTAAGAGCCGAGGTACAGGAGGGGTGGGCTGGAGGAGGAGATCTCCACTGAGAGCGGGCGGTGCGGGAGGGAAGGGTGCTGCATCCTAGAGGGTCCGGGTTTATTGGTTCACAAAATGCAGCCAGGCTCATACTCGGACATCCCAACCCAGCTGCATTGGAGTGGTGCTTAAACCGGGAAGTGATGCCCTGCGAGAAGCGGGGAGAGAGGGAGGATGCAGGTCTGGCAGATGGAGCACCCTGCGTGCCCATCCCAAGGGCAGGGTGAGATGTAGGGGTGCAGGGCTGATCGCTGGCTTTGGGGGAGGCCGGTTTGCGCAGAGAGGGGGTCTGGTGCCCTCTCCTGGGGCAGCCCTTTAAAGCACCCTGGCTTGGAGAATAAATAAGCCATTAATAGATCCTTCTTCACGGAAAGGATGTCAGGCACTGGAACAGGCTGGGAGGTGGTAGAGTCAGCATCCGAGGAGGGATGTAAGAAGTGTGTAGATCTGGTGTGCAGGGCCATGGTTAGTGGTGGGCTGGGCAATGCTGGGTTAACAGTTGGACTTGGTGATTGTAAAGGTCTTTTCCAACCTAAACGGTTTTATGGTTCTATGACTCTGCCGGAGGTGGGATGTGCTGTGTTTATCAGGGCTGCGGCTTCTTGTGTTTTAGAGGTCTGTGCTGCGCCATAAGTCACCCAAAGTTACTCTCAGGAGGAGAGCTGCAGCTTGCTTCTGCCAGGACCTCCCGTCCATCTGTCCCACGGTGCCCATGGAGCAGCACGTTTTGCTGGCGAGGCTTTTTTTGGGATCAGTCGGAAGTTTCACCTCATCCAAGTCAGAGCATCATTCCAGCTCCTTGAGTTGGTCCTTGATGAAACCAAATCACTTCACAACTGTGCAAAGGATCAGTGTGATTCCAGTTTTCCATGGGGGAAGCCGTGGGGTCATCACCTGGTTGTTGCACCACCCGCCCTGGTACATTTTTTTGGGCAGAAACAGAAGGAAAAGGGGAGATGACTGAGGAGGAAGGCTTTTTACCCGCTGTAGCCAGTGTGCGTGCGTAGCCCTGCTGCTGTGACAAACCAGAACACAGCACTTCATTTTTAATGTCTTTTATTCTTTATCTTTTTTTTGTGTGTTGACTGGATACATTTCAAAAGAAAACATTTGCATGGGGTTTTTTTCCCTCCCTAAAACTGAATCTAATTTACCTTTCTCTGGCCACGTTTGGTTTTCCAGTTGACTGGCGCTCTTTTGGGGAATAAATTAACTAAACTTAGTCCATCGTATACAGCTCTGCATCACTCGGTGCGTGGACCTCGCCGCAGTGCAGGGGAGGTGGGGTGAGACTCCTCCTCTGGTTTTTACTGGGAAGACTGGGAGCAGAGGGGCTTGTGGAACACGGGGAGACTGCGTTGCACCGGGCAGGCGAGCGTGGAGGCAGAGCGAACCCAATGCAGCCGAGCAGGGAGGTTGTAGGTCTTTAATGCTGCGGTGTTTATAGGGTTTGGCCCTTTTTCTGGAAGGGAGGGATGCAGAAAATCCTTTTGCATTGGCAGTCGGGCTGTGGCTGTGGGGCAGGGGGATGCACGGACACAGATGTCACCTGGGGTGGCACTGTGCTCAACCTGTCCTCAGACAGGAGTTACCCAAATAGATCCTGTTGCTTATTTCTTTATTTTAACTCAGTTCTGATTTGTTCTGGATCCACAGTTGTTTTCCTCAGATGTTCTGTAACCTCCTGGCTTTGGGGAAGGGATTTAAAATGCCAGGTTTGCTTTATTTTTTCTTTTTAAGGACAAAAATGCACCTTCAAAAAAATATACATGGCTTTAGCTAACAAAAAGTCTTTGGGGATGGCAAAGCCTCTAATTCCTGAATTTTATTTCCTTAGTCCCCATTTAGCATGAACGCTACCGCCTTTAATTACACCATAACAGAGGTGTTTTCCTTGGCATCCCGCCTTGCTCCCCTCTAAATTAATGTCGCGCTCAAAACGAGGGCCCGGCCCCGGTGCGGGGCTGAGCTGAGATCTATTTGAGTGGATTAACGAGCTTGTAAATCTGCAAACAGGATTAGAAGCGAGAGCATCTTCCTTGAGCATGAGGCCAGGAGGTGGACGAGGATGGGGAGTTTTGTTTTTTCCTCCAACCCTAATAGCAGGACTAAACTGGGTGTAAAGGGGGTGTTGCTCCCCTGGGGAGCCACTGCCTGTGCGTTATGGGTACCCAGCACTGTAAGTTGTTCTTTCCCTGTCCTCTGTCTTTTAAGTATCTTTGTCACAATGATCAGGATCTTATTTTCTCTGTTACTTGGTGTTTTTCTCCCTCTCTTTAAAGAGAAAAGGGGTGCTGACCAGGCAGGGCGGCTTCGTTTTAATGGGGTGCTCTCCCTGTTCATCCCCATCAGCAGCTGCATGTGGGTGCTTTCTGCTCTGAGCATCCCTGGCCTCGCTGTCAGTGTCCTCAGCCCCGTGCCCCAGCAAGCAGCCTGCTACTGCGGCGGGACGGTGGAGCTGGTGCAGGAGGCATTGCCCCAAACGTGAGCATCTCCCAGGGTTGCTTCAGCAAGATTTTGGGGCCATTTAAAAATGAAATCTGGTTCATGGCGGCATCACTTGAGGATCAACACTCCTGCATCCTACAGCCTGGCTCGACTGGGCTCCAGGACCCCCCAAACCACCCCCAAGATGCATTCCAGCGTCCTTGATAGCCTGGAGGGGTAAAAGTGTGTTCCTTGCAGCCATTGCTCTGCCCCAGGCTCGTGTTTCCAGGCTGACCTCTGCCACCACATGTTGGGTCAGAGGAGATGTTTCCGCTGCAGGCTGGGGACCTGCGCCGGCTCTGCCGACTCCTGTATTTATACATCCTGTGCAGTGCTGGGTAATCAGAAAATGCAATATCGCTGTCACCAGCTCTCCGAAGACATCCAGCCTGAGTAATTTAACATGTCAGCGCCATCCATCACGGAGACGCAGCCGGCAAACAAACGCAGGGCAGCCGGAGGGGGCTGGGACGGTGGCTGGTGGAGCAGCTGCTACCTGCACCGGCTGCCTGGTCACCTCGGCAGGGTGAGAGAGTGGAATGAGCACTGGAGATCCCTGTCTCTGTCCATCCCTGGCCATCTGCCTGCACAGAAGTGACAGGTCTGGGAACAGGGACAGTGAACAGGGAGAGGGAAGGTGGCAGAGGGACGTGCCATGTCCTGCCTGCACAGGCAGCGTCCCTCTTCCAGGCAGAGCTCTGCCAAGCTCTCGGGCAAATGCTCCCATAGCTGGTGTCTGTCCCCCAGCTGTGGCACTGCTGGCCGCCCAGGGCAGCCTCTGCGCGGTGGGAGAAGGGGCCGAGGAGCAGAGCTGCAGCCCTGGCTGGTTGCCCAAGGGCCTGCGGTAGAAAGCCAGGTTAATTAAGATTTTGCTCACTGATGTCAATAAGCCTTATTGGTTTTCTCACTTGGCTATGCCCTTCAAAAACCCAGTCCTTGGGTGCGGGGTATCATGACATCGGATGTTAGTTGTGATACGAGCTGATGGTGGGTGATGGTTTGGGGTGCAAGTCTGTAAACACTCAGACCCCATGTCCAAGCACTAAACGCTGCTGTATGCAAGCACTGACCCCTCCCACTGCTTTCTGGGGGAAAGGAGCTGGCAGAGCCTATCCCTACCCCCCCACTGAGACCCCTCCAAGGGCACTGCATGGCCAGGTCGGGGCATGGACGGGGCAGGAGCCACGTGCCGAGCTCCTGGCTTCCCTTGGCTGATGCCAGCCACCTCTCATCACCATGATTAAGGATTTCAGAGGGCAGAAGGGACTGCTCGTTTTCTGTTCTCCTGCCAAGAAGTGGGGAAATTGTGCTTCTGCCTAGAATAAAGGATTTTTTAAAAACAGTAAAATATTTTAATGGCAGTTTAAAGGGCCACTGTCAACCCCCAGAGGCCTCTTTGCAAGGATTGAAGGACTTCTGCCAGTTAGAGTCTGTGTTGCTTTTTAAGCATCTGCCGCTCCTTGGTGGCTCTGGCGGCTGAAGCCAGCTGGGCTCTTCCAGAATCCCACACCGGCTACGGGAGGGAGATGCCAGGTAAACTGAGGGCCAGCCCTGCTCCTTGCCACGGCAGTCGGTAGCGGTACTGCAGGGACACATGCTGCCGGCTGTCACGACGTGGTTTTCTTCGTAAATACGTTGCAATATGGTGGTAAAATACATTCCTGGGAGTAGAAAGCATCTTCTTACATTCACATTGCAACTGGCACCACGGGGTCTTGATTCTTGATGAGGAACTAGGAAAATCACGAGTGGCAAAAGTCCCTGGTCGCTTCTGGTGTCCCCATGTCCCTCCCCAGGGCGGGAGCGGTGGATGCCGGCCAAATCCGGCAGCTCTGTCGCAGAGCCCCCAGCTCCCCCCGCCGCCTTGCATCCCAGCTGACAGGGCTGATTTCTTCCTCTCTATTGCTTGCAGGTGGGATCGGGTTTGGACGTGCCAAAGGAAACTCTGGCTCGGAGGCGGACGATGAAACCCAGCTAACCTTCTACACAGAGCAGTATCGGAGCCGGAGACGAAGCAAAGGTACAAAATGACATAGGCAAAGTGATACGTGTGTGAGAGAAAAACATATGGTTGAGCACCTTGACTCTTCCCATGGGTGATGCTGCATGAGTGTGGGTAAGGAGCAATACCAGTCTGTAGGGATGAGGACATCCCGAGGGGCAGCACCCTGCAGGAGCCATAAACAGCGTTTCCT
>NW_010274025.1:65902-66607 GCF_000690775.1 Eurypyga helias
TCTGCTGTAGGTTACATTACCTGTGCCCTGGCACTTCCCTAAAGCTGCACTGGCATGTGGTGACTGTGTCTGGCAACCACCCTGGTGCCGGTGTAGCTGTCAGGGAGGGTCACCTTGGCAATTCCTTGCTCCAAACTCCTGTTTTCTGCCCTTTATTTTCCATGCAAAGCAGCCATCGGATGGAAATTTCCCAGCCTTCCTCTTGGCACAAAGGCAATTAAAAGGAACAAATTCAAAATGAGGGCTGGGGCAGGGATTTGTAGACTGGAGTCCCTTCAGGCTTTTTGTGAGTTAGAGGAGCTGAAAAACTGAAATATCATCCGCAGTTTGAAATTAGCGTCCAGGTTTCCTCCAGTCACACCACGCTCAGGACACTCGGACCAAGCTCTTTGGTGAGGAGAGGGTGAACTTTGCTGCTGCGCTTGCAAAATCACCGTCAGGAAATCGCTAGGTTGGGAAGCAATTTAAAAATGGCACAGTGGGTCTGCTCCCTCCATTCGTGTGCTGCATTAAGCCGGGCACCGGCAGAGCGCAGCACGCCAGATAGATGCCTGTGCCCGTCCCCGCCGACGCCGCCCCATTTGTTTCAATGATTAGGCATTCCCCTAAATGCTCGCAATGTGTTTATTTGAATGTGAAATTACTTCGGCACCTCTGATCGGCTTGATGATTGCACATGGGAATAAACACACGCGTGCACAGGGG
>NW_010274025.1:66628-70034 GCF_000690775.1 Eurypyga helias
AGGTAGGGCATTACTTTCGGTGTGGGTTTTTTTTTTTTTTTCTTTTCCATGGGTTTTAGAAGCAAAAGAAATTCTCACCGAGTTTAAAATGAGCTTTTGATGAAAAGCAGGGGGAGAATTTGTGAGTTAAAGTTACCTGTTGCAGTACACAAATAGCTGCGTTAGGGGGAAAATGGTTTGCAATATCTCCTTTGGAAAAGAAGGAAGAAATTCGTTGTGTTGCAAACAGGAATGAAAGAAACGGTCCTGAAAAGTTGCTGGTGCAGGGGGAAGATTTCCGAAGTGCTGAAGTAATTTTTTCAGTGGTTTATTCTGGAATACCAGCCTGGGTGAAAGTCCTTGGGTGCTTTGGAAAAGTTGCTGAACTTCGGGGGTTTTTCAGCTACCACAAAGGAAGGGAGAGACAGTGCGTGAGCGAGGCGTGGAACCCGTGTTTTAATGAAAAGCAGATAAACCTTTGCTTTCCCGCTGCCTTGACGCCATTCCCTGTGAGGTCAAGTGCTCTGTCAGTCTCTCAGAACACACTCGTGCTGTATGCTGGCTACAAAGATACTCATATTGACATATACATTGGCTTTGGGTTGTTTGTTTAAGCTTCCTTGTAGGGCAAATATAAAGGAATAGATAAAGGGGAAGAATTCCTTTATTTCTCTTTGCATAAGCTGTTGTTCACCTGGGCAGCTTTGATGGCGGGGTTTGAAGGGAATTCAAGAGGAAGAGCTGCCTCACATGGTTGCGCAGAGCTGGCTGTTAGATCTGCGCTACCATCTGAGCGATGCTGCGAGAGCCCGGTTTGTTCGTGTTCGGTGGCGGCTAACCGAGGGAAGTGTCTTGCATAAAGTCCCCATTGTATTTCCCCTCCTGTCTAGCTAAATTTTGCCATCGCTGCGTCCTTGAAAGGAATTTTCCATTATCCTTTCATTGACTCTTCTCTCCCTCGTGGAAGCAAAGCAATAGCTTAGTGGGAAGTCATAGTACCAAACTCATAATTACGAGTTCAGCAAAGATCCATAATTGGATGAGATCATAACTCTAATAGAGAAGGATGCGTCGTCAGATACAGTTAATTCTTACAATGATGTTCCTGTATCGATTTTGCCATGGTTGCGTGTCATTGCAGGTGCCGTGAGGTAGTTAATCGGGTCCAAGGAGAGAGATTCCTCAGGGTTTCTCTCCTCGGATTAGGTTTTTTTTAGGATTGAGCCTAATTACTGATACTGTCAAGGCATCGATCCCAGCCGACACGATGGGAAGTTTCCACTTAGGTGGCACGTGGGTTCAGTTTTACTCTGGGCTTTGTTGGAGCTGGCTGGTTAAGTGGCTGTGGGCTTTGTCTGTCTCCTGTAGAATAAAGACGGCTTCACAGGGCCTTGGCAAGGTGTGTTAGAGGGACATTCCCATAGGTAAATATTAGGTGAGGGAGAGCTCCAGAGCAGCAGACCTGTTGATAGCTGGTTTTCAGTACTGGAATCATGGAGAAGTAAATCTGATCTGTCCAGGCACAGATACAGGGATGGCTGTAGCATCACCTTCTGCGGTCCAAGCACACTGTCCCATGTGTCTTCCTGGCTTCGAGGTCTGTGGGATCGCTTATGTTCTCCGTCTTTGGAATGTGTCCAGAGAAATCAAAGGAGGGAGAGTGTAAGAAATAATGCAGAAGAGACTTTACCATGGAGCCTTGATCCTTGTCTTCTCTTGGGCTCGTCCCATCTCTGGAATTCGAGCTGGGAGAGGCAGTGCTGGTCACAGGTGGCTCTGGGGAGCTGGCTCATGCCAACAAGTGCTCTGTTCATACCCGTCTCCAATGAGTTATCCCTCTTCTTCAGCACAGCCCTGTGTCCATGCCAGCTCTCCACCCTCTGCTTCCTTTTGGTGGGTCAGTGTGACCTCTGCTCTGGATCGCAGTGCTGATGACAGTCCCAAGGGAGATAGAATTTGGACTTAATATCCTGCTTTTCTGAGTGAAACAAGTTCTGAGAGAGGCCGTTGTGCTGTGTGGAGCTCTGAGCTGGGGGGTGGTTTGGCTGGTTTGCTCCTTCTTCCTGACCCTCATTACTGACTTCATGAGATTTTCCAGATAGGAGATTTTCTTGCAACCTGTTTGCAACAAGTCTGCGCGCGCCAGGGGTCTGCTTGCTGAGAGAGGGTCAGACTCTCCCCTTCCCCACTCCCATGGGAGAATCGGAAAGTGTGGGAACCTCCTCGTGTGTCGGGTGTGATACAGGGAGGGCTCCCATCTCCCAGGCTGTCAGTCATCACACCTTTCACCAGCGCTGGAGCCTCCACGAGAGAGACCCTGCCAGTGTTGTAGAGATGCTAGTCCACATCCCCAGCTGCCCATCACAGGTTATATCAAGCTTTGATACTTACTCAGTTCCTCTCTTCTCCTGAGTAGCGTGGGATATGTTCCAGCTGAGTTTGAGAGGAAAATATTACTAGCAAAAAACCCCCCAAACCAAGGAGGCAGAGCCCTATGAACAAATCTTGACTTGCAGGGTGCATTGCTCCTGCTCCATCCCCCTTGCTCCAGGGTGCTGCTTGCCTCCTGCCCAGCAAAATACATTCAGCTCGGGTCTGAGGCCGATGGCTGCTCCGAGAGAAGATGGGGGAGGAAACAAGCAGCATCCTAACTCCAAGGCTGTACCAGGCTCCCTGCAGTGGTGGGCTGTCCCCTGTGCTCTCTGCTGCCTGGCTCGTCAAGGACCTGGTGAGTCTAATGAGTCCCCCTGGCTCACTGGTGGGGAGGGGGGAGGCAGGAGAGAGCTTTTCCCATCTCCATCTGCTTCCTCAGGCCCTGGAGCAGCTGCTTTGTAACACAGAAATGTTCCTGCCTTCTAGAAGAAGGTTTCTAAGGGGTGAATGAAGAATTCATCAGCATCACATCAGGTCTGCAGGGCAGATGCTGTGCAGCTGCCTGTGTTAGGGGAAACTGAGGCAGGGAAAATGATGGCATCATATGGAGATGCTGCAGGGGCTGAGCATCCCGACTTTATTCATCTTGGAGTCCTGGAGAGCCTCTGGCCCTTCCTGCAGCCCAGCCGTTGTCTGAGCTTGTGGCGCCCCTCGGCTGCTGGCTGGCCCCTGGGACTGAGGTTGATCCTGCTCCCCCCATCAGGCAGAAAGGTCAGGTACGGGGGGTTGCTGGAAGCCCAGACACAGAGCAGAGCACTGGGTGCAAGCACAGAGTGATGCCGTGGGTACTGTGATGGCTGAGACAGGCTGAAGAGCCCCAGCACAGTGACCTGCTGGGATCTCACTGAACATCCTCAGCCCGCAGCAGCTCTCCAGGCAGGCTCTGGCATCTGCTTCAGCTTGAGCCAGACCACCCCGAGCCCCTCCTCCATGCTCAGGACTGGGATGATAGAATGGTTTAGGTGGGAAGGGACCTTAAAGATCATCTAGTTCC
>NW_010274025.1:70451-75404 GCF_000690775.1 Eurypyga helias
AGCTGGACACAGAACGGCGGGTGGGGTCGCACAAGAGCAGAGTAGAGGGGAGAATCCCCTCCCTCAGCCTGATGGCCACGCTTCTCAGTATATGGTTGGCTTTCAGGGCTGCCAGCACACACTGCTGGCTCATGTCCAGCTTTTCATCCACCAGTATCCCCAAATTCTCCTCAGGGCTGCTCTTGATCCATTCTCCACCCAGACTATATTTGTGCTTGGGATTGCCCTGACCCATGTGCAGGACCTTGCACTTGGCCTGGTTGAACTCCATGGGACATGCACAGGCCCACCTCTCCAGCCTGTCCGGGTCCCTCTGGATGGCATCCCTTCCCTCCAGTGTGTTGACCACACCACACAGATTGTGATCACTTCACCCCTCTTGGCATCACCTCTATTGCAACCTGATAAAAGAGGAGGGGGGGAATATCCCACCCTGTTTTCCTGCATAGCTTTCATCCAGGTGATCCCTTCTCGTCCCAGCAACCTGCTCACATCCCAGGAGAGTTCCCCAACACCCCAGGGAAGGAAGGACCTGGTTTTGGGATGCTCCTGGGCTGAGGTCTCCATGAACAAGGTACCTGGCTGTTTCCATAGCACACGGTGATGGTTTAGACAAATTAGCAGAGTCCAATTATGTACCTTGGATCGGTGTCAGCTGCGCGCGTGTGTGCGCATGTGTGTGCCTTGCTGGCTGGCGAAGTCTTCTGAGGGCTGTTAGAGAAATGAGAAGCTGAGCTTTGATCTGCCTCTGTATTTGGTGTTTAAAACAAGGCCTTTTATAAGAGAATATTAGGTATTCGGAGTCTGTTACATATGAGGAAGCTTCGCTTTGATCCTCTCCTGTCTCCGGAGGCAGCAGGCACTTATTATTTCATGGGAAACTAAACGAAATGCAGAATGAAATTTGGGTACCGATCTCTGTGCTCTGCCGGTCCCCCCGGCCCCGCCGGGGCTGAGCGAATGCCATGGGCAGCATGTTACCCCGTCTCTGCTTGGTCCTTGGGGAATCAACCCCTGGGTCTGCACTGTGCTCGGCTCACCAACCCTGCAGCCTTCAAACCCAGGGAGACGCTGTCTGGAATCAGATGGGAGGCAAAGGTGATAAAGCAAACCTGTCAATTTGGGTTGCTTACAGAAGAAGAGGGAGTAGCGGGTCTGTCTGTACTTGGGGAACCTTGACCCTCCCTCCAGTGCTGGCAGCCCTGTGCCGGCTCAGCTGCTGTCCATCCCCTCCGGTACGGTCAGCCTGCAGTGCACTGGCTGTGCCCCAGCTTCCCGGGAAGGGGACACCCAGCCACTGCATGGACAGATGGATGGGTCTGCATTGGTGTCCGGTGCATGCCCAGCCGGTTCATGGCGTGTGGAGCCGTGCCGCTCTCTGTGAGGCCAGGGAAGAGCACCCCAGAGGGGAAATCTGATATCCCATGTGACCTGGACATCCCCAGATCTCTGGGAATGGGATACCTTCATAATACAAACCTCATCTTTACCTCCCAGAGCACCATGGCACATGGGGAGTGGGGGAGCCACCCCCCTCCCCAGCTGCACCCCCGCAGCGCAGCCCCTGGCCAGAGCCCCGCGATGCTCGGGGGGCTGGGGACGCTGACAAACAGTGTTCGTTTCCAACCTTTCTCAGAAACTCTCATGAATGCCGTTCTTCCAGCCGGCAAACAGACACGGTGCTTTTGCACGCTGGCTTATTTCTCCCCCAGAGCAAGCGAGCACTGCATCAGCACATCAAACCCACCCAGACCCCCTTGGCACCCCAGTTAGACTCTGTCTGTGCAGGGAAGCTGGGCTGGGCTTGTTCCAGCAGCCTCTTTGGTCCCGTAAATCCCTGGGGGCTGTAGGTGTGTGGGTGCACACATGATCCTGCCCGTGCCAGGGTTAGGGAGCTTTGCGGGAGAGGGGGTGCTACAGGAAGCGTGAGCTGGGGAGCAGAGGGATCCGCAATTAAAACGGTCATGGTGCCGCAGCAGCCGCAGGCTCTTTAACTTCCCCGGACTGTGCTAGAGATAACGGCTTTTACATCTGTTCCTGGAGGCAGTGTGGGTCTTTCTATTTATTTATTTATTTTTTGATTGTATCTGATACAGCCTCGGCGAGTAATTGAGTGTTTGAGAGTGAAAAATTATCTCTCCGGCTTGGCCCTTATCTTGACAGCAAAGCAGCACTTTTAATTTAATTTTGTTCAGAGCATGTGGGTAACAAATTTCACTAATCGCTCTGCTGTCGCCCTCCGCATGGTAACGAGTCTCTTGTTTCCCAGGAAGCGGAACATAAACACGGCACTGGATGCGGGCGGGAGGAGGGCGAGGTTTAGTGCCGGCTGGAAAATGAAGATGCGTTTTGGCATTGATGCTCAGCATGCCCGTGACTCGATGGATTTGTCTCCTGGCTCGAGCACGCGGAGGAGGCAGAGGCTGGTGGATGTCTTGCTGTGCTGGTGAAGCTCGCCCTTGCATGGCGCTTGGCTGCGGGGGGAAACTGAGGCACGGGGGGGGATGTGCCACAACCCCTGGGGAGCTGGTGCAGAGCAGAGATTTTTAATCCCACCTTGCTGGGCTATCTTGCATCTATTCCAAAAATAACAGAGGGACAGGAAAGGCAGTTTGGTTTGGGTTTTATTTTTTTCATGTCTGTCTTTGGAGATGCCAGCCCAGTTCCCAGATCCCAGGCAGCAGCCTGGCCCTGCCTGTGGGGAGGTGATGGTGGATGTCCAGCGGTGATGGGCAGCTCGCTGGGTGCTGGAGAATCTCCTGCTGTGTCCGGAGCCCTCCGCGTCATCCGGGCCTCTGTCACAGCTCCCTCCCAGTCTCCAAAATGAATGCAGCTGTCTGACCAACCCTTCGCTTGCCGAGTGCAATCCTCCCTAGGCTGTGACTCAACACGAGCTATTTCATAGATAATGATTACGTTTTTCCCTCTTTTTTCCTGTAGGAATAATGTTTTCGTTACACTATATTGAAAATTGCTTTCCCTCCTCCTTAAAATGAAGCCTTCCACTCAGATTTGCCTTGTGTTTGTATATTGTAAAATTGGGACTCATCTAGAGTTTAAAACAAAAAAAAAAAAACCAAAACTCAGGCCTTAATTCTAGAAGTGTTTCCATTGATTTGCGTGAAAGAAAATTCCAGTGCAGGCAATCTCTGCCTTTTAATATGTAACTGTTTCTTTAATGTGATTTTATCTCAACCGATTCAGCACCGAAAACACGAAAGCAAGACTGACTTCATTGATTTTAATTGTCCATACCCAGAGAAATGCAAAAAATGTGACAACACCAGGAGTGCAAACTGGGTTTGCAGAAATTCTTCCCCATTTGCTGTGCTGGGAGCTCTGGGACATGCAGGCAGGAGAACCTGGTGGGGCTGGTGGGTCAGCAAAGACCAGCATCTCAACCTCTGCCATCCATGGCCCCTTTCTTGCCCGGCTTTCAGGGCTTTTCCTTTCCCGCTGCTTCCCCCCTTCCTCCTCCTGACTGAAATTTGCTGGCGGCATCTCCCTGCGAGCTGCAGGCGCGGTACTTTAGGGCAAAGGGGGAGCACCACTGGCAACTGTATAAATAGGACATAAATACATTTATTCAGTACGTGAGGCATTAGAACACCAGGCGCATGTAAAGATCCAAGGCTCGGGCTGCTGAGGAGCACGAGAGCTGGCTGGAGCGAGCGGTGCAGGCTGTGGTGCCCATTGGAGCTCGGCTGCCGACTCGTGACCTTGCCGTGGGACCTGGCAACCTGGCCCTGACCTCCCCACAGTGGCTGTGCTGACCTTCAGCATCCTCCTCGCCCTGACCCACATCCCAGGGATGCCTTTTCTGCAGCCCCCCGTGTTGTACTGAAGGACACCTCAGCTAATTGCTACTGGGTAATTCATAAATGTTAATAGTATTAATCTGATTCAGCGTGTGCTTAGCAAGATCAAACCCTCTATAAATCTTCAAGTGTCTAATCTCAGCCTTCTGCTGCACAACGCAGCCATCTTTCTTCCTCCCTTCCCCCCATCCCTTCTGTCTGTGCCCTCTCTGCCTTCCCAAAGGTGAGAGGGGTCCCCCCCAGGGTCTCTTGGGCACACCCAGTGCAGAGAGAGTGAAGCTGCCACTTTGGGGCTGCTCCATCCTGCTGGTTCCAGGGCTGAGGCTGTGCCCAAAGCCTGACCTGGGTCTAGGCTGTAGATGTGGGCACCTTCACTCGGGATTTGTCCAAGGCAGTTGCCTTGGAGAAGGTGCCTGGTCGAGGAGAGGGGCCGGCTGGGTGCCTGCTGCAGGAGAGGCAGGGACCAGGCTTTCTAGAGAGGGCATGCAGTGAAACGCCTGCTCGTGCTCACACCCCGCTGCTCAGATTCTGCCTGGGGGGCTCACTGCATCCACATCCATCCCCTTCTGGGGGAATTGGCTCTGGGGCAGAGGAATCCATGGAGGCTTGGTGGGAACCATGGCGCTGGAGAGCTGTGTCTGGCTGGAAGGAGGATATCCCATGCCATCCCATGCCACCTCATGCCATCCCATGCCACCCCATGCCATCCCATGCCATCCCATGCCCTGTGCCTGGTGTGCTGGAGAAAGGGACCGTCCCAGTGTGGAAGGGGTGGGGAGGCTGTGGTGAGGGGCAGAGGTGTGGGGCAGGGAGGGGAGCGGGGCAGTGCTGCTCCCTGGCACAGGGGTGCTCCGCAGCAAGAGCCGCCTGCCAACACCGCTGCTCATCTTAATTGGCGTTTGATTTGATTCGACATGATCTCCGCTTGTAAAACACCTTGAGATGTTTCTGTGTGTGAGGGTGTCCTGGAAACGCTGTTGTACCGTATTAATGAGCGTCTGCTGGAACATAAAGAAGGATCATTAGGAGCACCCAACTCCTCCGACACACCAGCAGCAGCGACGTGTTGGGAGCAGTGTGGGGATGCCGGGGATGGGAGATGGGCTGTGGTGGGGTGGGGGGCGAAGGAGCTGTT
>NW_010274025.1:75434-104159 GCF_000690775.1 Eurypyga helias
CACGGTGACCGGGCGCTGGCGGCTGCGCCACGCGTTGCTAAGCAGTTCAGGCACTCACTGTTCTCCCACTCCGTTTCCCCATCCCCGTCTTCCTCGGGTGGTAGAAATTCATTTTAATATCCGAGTAGCCGTGAAACACTCTGTATTATGCTATTATCTCGGGGGGGGCGGTGAAGATTGCAAAGCACTTGGCGTTTAACACCCACATATGGCTAACACCATGGGCTGTGTGCTGATAAAGATGTGGTAATTAAAGTTTATTTTTTTTTATAGACTAATCTCCCAAGCATGTATTTATGAGCCTGATTTAGAAACATCATATTACCAAGAGCGCGGGATATTTGTGTTGCTCGTAAATCCATACGTGTTCTGAACATGCCTTTTTTTTTTTTTTCTTAAATTTAGGCAGCACTGCCAATATTAAAAAGAAACGAGTTCAGAGTTTTGTTGCGTTTTCTTCCCCCCTTGTCCTTTTGGTGGGCAAGGGAAAGCGTACAAAGTCGTGAGTAATTAACTGCACAAGGAAATGGTATTTCAGAAGAGACACGGTGCATTTGGAGGGGCTGTTTGCGGAGCGTTTACACCAGTGGCTTTGAATTTATCTTCATCTTGCAGCAGGTGCAAATTCTTCAGGGGAATGTGGTGCTTTGCAAGCTGTTTCTGAGCTGTCTGCAGAGGGACCTGCATCTTCTCAGGGAGGTCGGAGCTGGGCTAATTGGCGCCGGTGTTGAAGGGGATAAAGTCCTGAGTGGGAAAGGTGGTGGTGGCAGGAGCCCCTCTCACCACAGCCCTGGCTACTCCTCATGTCTGCCAGTGTAATTAAACTGCCGTTAATTGGATCGCTGGCAAGAAGCATCTCAGGTACGATTCTGCCCTAAAATGGAGCAGTTTGCCTTTCCTTTCTACTTCTCTGTCCTTTACAGGCTGGGGGGAGAGGTTATTGCTCCTTGTTGGGGAAGAAGTAATTTCTTTTTCTTCTTCATCCTCGCTGTGTGTCCTGCCCGCTGCTCTGCCTGCTCCCTGGGTGTGGGCTCCCAGCTCTGCCTGCCCCAGGAGCACCCCCAGGCCATCGCTTTCCCCCTGAAACAGCCCAGCTGAGCACTCGGACACCCACACACTCTGTTGCAACCATCCAAAATGCAACAGAAACATGCTTAATTAAAAGTATAGAGAGGTCATCTCAATATATGAAGGATTTATTAGGGCAGAGGAATCTGGAGAGTGGGTTTGGTCTCAGCCATGCCTGGTCACCACCTTCCTCTTGGGGTTTTTGGACCCCACAAGACCCAAATGAAGACTTGGGTTGGGTGCTGAGGCTCTCGGGGCTCCTGAGCCCCATCAGCTTTCCATGAAGGTCTTGCATTCCTCTGCAGGCTTTTTCCTCTTGGTCAAGGAAGCTGATACCAGCCTGTTCAGTGGACTTGAGTTTGCAAATCTGCATTCCCTGGAAACCTGGATATGGCAAGGAGAGGAGGGAAGGCACAGGCTTCACCCAGGCAGAGCTCCTCTCTCCAGCATCTTGAGGTGCTGTGGTTCTTATGGCACTGCCTGAGTTCTGGAGATGGGTTTGGACACCCCCCGGGCCAAGGGAGAATTGGCCATTTATCTCATCTCTTGACCAGGAGCATGAAGCCCCGGTGAATCCATTGCAGTTGGGTTGGTTAGCAGTGGCGTGCTAAGGATACATTTGCTTGTGTTTTTAGAGGCCTGGCGTGAAGGTGTTTACCCCCAGCCGGGTGTTTAAACGCAGCACAGATGTGCTTCTGCTGAGCATCAGTTGTCTGAAGAGCAGGCGATGGGATGGAGAGCGGGAGCCATGTCCCTCCCTTTAAAGGAGAAGGGAAGGATCTGCTTTTCCAACAGACTCCCGTTGAACCTGGCAGCAAACTGGCCATGAGCAAGAAAGAGCTGAGCTGGAAATCCCACTTCTGCTCAAGCAGAAGACCTGTTGTTTTGGTTCATTTGGTCAAAGCCAATGTCAGGCAGTTTTGGAGGTCAATAATTAGCACCATGATGGAAACGAGTGGGGAACAGGAGTCAGGGAAGCAGGAAAGGTAGTTACAGGAGAATTGTAGCACACTGTCGCTTTCCTTGGGCAGCCAAGCTCAAACTCATCGAGTTGTAATGGGCTTTTGGCTGTTTCAAGCTCTTGTGCCCCTCTCCTCTCAGTCATGGGGAAAGAAGGAGCTACGTGGAGTGATGAAGATGGGAGCTCCTGGATCCTAATTCCTCCACCTTCACTCTGGTTACAGGATGGTGAAAGCTGCCATCATAATGGTGATTCAGGCTCTTTGTGAGAAGGGGATAATACTCGTCTGACTCTGAAGGGATTTGTGATTTAATGTTTGCAAAGCACTTTAAGACCCTGGATTGAAAGGTGATTTATAATGGTAAAATCCAGTGTTTTCTGGTCTATTGTATACTCAGCTGTGTCCAATTATCCTGATGGAGGCTTTTTTCTTTCTTTTTTTCTTTTTCTTTTTTTTTCCCTTCTTTTTTCCCTTTGCATTAGTGCAGTAACTCCAAGCAAGCACAGGGCTTGTGGCAGGCGCAGTCTGCCCAGCGAGAGGATGAGTTTGCCTCCCAACGAGGTGCTAACTTATGCTGATGATATGAATAAAGATTGGGAAGAAAACAAGGGGATCACAAGGTGAAGGGCACAGGAGATCAGCGATAAAGCTGTGAAATAGGGGTGGGAAGGCTGTTCAGATGATGCATGCATAAGGAAAGTAAAAGATGCTTCATAAATAATCAATTTGCTAGCTCCTGTTGGTCGCAGTGATGTGGGTATTTTCCAGCAGAGCAGCCACTTCTCTTGTCCTGCAGATGCTGGTTGGAGCATCCACTGTACCAGCTCCGTGCTGCAGCAGGGGATGCTTTGGTGGGGATGGTGCCCTGCCTGGTGAAGAGGGGGTCTTGCAGTGGGTTCAGCCCAAGCACGAGATCCCTGCCCTGGCCTCAGCATCTCTAACAGCACCTTCAACCAAATGACAGCGTGTGCAAGTGCTAACTTGCTGGATATATTTCCCGTTCAATTTTCAAACATGCTTTTTAAATCTCACTTTGCTGATGCGATGGCGAGGGCTGGGGAGCAAGGCGGGAGAGGCTTGATTGGCTTCCAAAAATAAGTAAGTGTTCTTGCCTGAATCTTGAGCAGGGACACGGTCAGGTCTGCCAGGAGCTCCAGTATCTTGGCTGCACCGTGCAGCGGCTGGGGTTAATCGCCAGGCTGTGCCCTCTCCTTGGCATTGCCATACTCCCCAAGTGGTTTTTAATCACCAGAGAAGGGAACCGGCTGCTCTGCGAGGTGTCTGTCATCAGCTCCAGCTCAGTGCAGCACTGCTGTGAAATGCCAGACTAGGTAGCTGTGGGGGCTGTGGTCACTGGGAGCAGTGGTGGCGCAGCCCCCAGCTCCGGAGTGGCTGGGAAGGGAGGGGACCAGTGGTGTGTCAGGGATGCAGACTCCAGGGCTGCTCCCTTCTTGGGCAGAAAAGACCTGTTGATGGGGCAGTGGTGGCCAAAGGAGAGCTTCTTCTGGTCACCTTGGTCACTGGAGGGTGTCTCATCTGGACACATGTGTGCTCCTGGCATGTGCCCAACAAGAACATCCAAATTTCCTGGGGCAGCCAGGTATCTCCTGAGGATTCTGTGTTGCCCAGCTTCTCCTTCTTCCCTGTGGAGTTTGGGGGTTGTTCTGTCCCATCCAAGTGTAGTTGACAGTGATTCGGTGATCTTCACACCACACTGCTCCATGAGGTTTTTCCCTTGAGTTTGTACCTGCTGCCAGCCTCTCTAGACCTGTGGATGCTCGAATACCTTGTTGTCTTTCACCTACTGCTTCAAAACATACCCAAATAGGAGCCATCAACCCAGCCTGGCTGAGTGTGTGGGCCTGAGCAGAGCCATGGGGCGATGGGATCCTCCTAGCTTCATGGGATTATGCCTCTGTGCAGGCATCCCTTAGCCCTGGAGCCAGGCACATGGCCTTCCAGACAAGGGAGGGTGGTCTGAGAGTGACCCCCATGCCACGCAGGCACCGGGTGGGCCAGGGGCCTGCTATGTTGGCTGGCTTTGTCTGTCACAATCCTGAGCTGCTCTGTGGGAGATGCTTCTGTGGCTGGTAAAATAAAACTTGTTTTGTAGTATCTCCTGCCTGTCCAAAGCGGCCGGCTCTGAGGTCACTCTGTTGTTCAGTGTAGTCCCCCCGTGATGACTGAATATTTATGTATATTTGTGTAAATAACACTCATTGGTGTAGATTTCTCCTGGTGTTAGGCAAAAGCAAATGATGCCACGGTCCAGGCAGCCCTTGGATTTGGATTGATCTTTTTTTTTTTTTTGACTTGACAAGATTTGCCAAACAAACTGAGGCTGGGAAGAAGTGACAGCAGCTTTGCTGGAGGAGCCTGGCAGGGGTGGCGAACAGCTCCAGGGATGAGGGTTTCCAAGGGAGAGGGGCTCTACAGGGCTCTGACCAAGTTTTCTCCTTCCTCTAGGAAAATATAGTCCCCAGGACGGATGTAGCTCAGTGAGTAAAACAACACAAATGTTAAAATCCCAGCCAAATGAGCTGCGATGGGAGTGATGGGGTTTGCAGACTTCAGGAGATCTTCAGTGCGACTGAGCTGACATCTTTGTTTTCAGTGCCTGCTCTTCCCCGGGCTTGGGGCTCTCCTGCATCCATGCAGGGAAGGGGGAGGTCCAGCAAGCCCCTGGTACTGCTTTCCCTTTTGGCCACCCAGCCCTCTCTCTGCCTTCCAGGTTCGATGAAGAGCCCCGTCAACAAGACGGCGCTGACCCTGATCGCGGTCAGCTCCTGCGTCCTGGCTGTGGTGTGCGGCTCCCAGCTCTCCTGCCCACTGACCGTCAAGGTGACGCTTCACGTACCTGAGCACTTCATCGCGGATGGTAAGACCCTCTGGGGGCTCAGACCCCGCTCCCCCGCCGTGTGTGTTTGGGACATGGGGGTCCCTCTCTTTGGGAATTGCCCTGGCTGCATTCGGCTGCAGGGATCCCCCTTCTTGGAGGAGCAAAGTACATCTGTGAGCCTGAGGCCAAAATCTTCTCAATCACATTTTTTTAAATTATTATTACTATTATTATTATTAATCATGTCTGATGGATATCCCTGGTTTCCTCTGACCTGGCTGACGAGCCCTGGGACCCGGCATGGACAGACTCCTGTCCTGCAGCAGCAAAGCTGCTTGCCCCAGCCCCTCACAGCAGCACAGAGTGAAATTGCTACGATTTGAGCAAAGACAGAGATGCTTTAAAAAATTAGACGAGGGCTGCTGTCACTATTTATTGCTTTCTCCAACTGGGCTCCTTGCATTTGTTGTGTTTCACTGACCTTTTCTTTATAATGTGCAGTGAGCGTCGAGTGCAAGTTTTCGGTAACATGAGGGCAAATTTCATTTTCTTCCAGCAGACGGGACCCATTATTCAGTCGGTTCCAATTCCTCAGCTCCTACGCTCGTCTCGCTGCTCGGGGCGTGTGGAGGGGGTACTTTTTCTCTGCTAGAAACATGCTGCACAGAGCTGGTGTGCTGCTGGGGTGTGCTAGCACAGCCAGGTCCTGTAGACACCTCCATTTTGGGGGCTGGGATGGAGGGCAGCTCTTCAGGGGGATTAGTATTTTGGGGAGAGGTAGAAGGTTGAAGAGGTGCAGCAGCATGACATCAATAGGGAGCGATGGAGTGGGGCTTCACCCATCACCCCTTGGCAGGGAGGGACTCACCAGCATGTTAGAAGTGGGATTCAGCCCTGCTAAGAGTGGTTTCTTCTTGGCCTTGATATACATTTGTAGGAGGACAGACACTGACAGTGCACATGCCCTCCCCAGCCCCACCGCTGACCCTTGCTGCCTTGCTAACCCCCTTCTGTGTCTGTGCCTAACGATGCTGCTCTGATCCCCAAGGATTCTTCTTAGCCACCGACTCTGGAAATTGCAGCCTGGGGTATCACAATGGTCAAAACGTGGTCCTTAAAGAACAGAGAAGAGCATTTACTTTGTTGGTCTCAGGCTGGAGGAACTGAACATTAGTGGAGACATAATAAGGTTTTAAGGATTGTCCAGGCTGCACATAAATACTCTGAAGGCTTCACAGATCATTATTCCAAGGAGCTGGAGAACAGAAGCTCATTTTGCCCTTGGGAAATAAGATTCCTCCCGTGTTGTGTCCCTTTGCGATGGGCACTGGCCAGTTCATCACTCGGACTGGGAGTTCACAACTAGTTTTGGTACTTGCTGAAGGTCGACCAGGAAGTCAGGGATGGAGATAGGATGTCGACATCCTGCCCCTGGCCTGCGGTGCTGGCCCAGGGGAGACAGCATGTCCTTGAAAAAGAAAATAAACCAAAATGCAATGTGACTTTGTAGAATGAAAGTGAAAAGCTGAGCCTCTGCTTGTCACCGGGAAGGGGGTGGCAATGCAAATTATGCAAATACAGAGAATACTCGAATGGAAATGACAATGAAATACCAATAAAACAGATTAATATCCTTGAAACTGGGGGAAATGGGATGATCTCCAGTCACGACTTAATGACTTTTCTGAAGAGAAAGTGGCAAGAGGACTGGTAAAAACGGTTTGGAGGAGAATTAAAATGAGCTTTGTAATGAAACTGTAAAATATAATTACAAACTGCAAAAACTTTTAAAATATTTTTTATGAGAAACAGTCAAATTCTTCACATAGAAGCAGCCAAGACATTTTGCAGTGGCTATCACTTTTAGTGAAATCTCATCATTTTATGCAATGGCAGAGTCCCCTGCCTGGGAAGAGAAAAGCTCTTAAAGTTGTCCCTTCTTTTTGAATAACAACAATTCCCACAGCAGCACCCAATTGGCAGCAAAATATTATAAAACATTTAAAGACATCACAGAACTGAGCTGGGGTAGGAAATTGTAATGATACCCAGGAAAACGTGTCTGGCCGTGTTTGCCGAGGCTTGGCACCCAGAATCTTACGCTGATGGAAAACAGGGGACTTGCTCCTCCCTGACGATCTCCGGGGTGGGTTTAAACCTGCTTTTGACCTGGGGGCACCAGGGGGTTGTCGTGGGCATCCCTGCGTGAGCGAGGTGACAGTGGAGCTAAAGCCTGGCTGAGGCTGGGAGCTTTGATGGGTCTGAAACCAGCCTCTCGCCTGGCCCCCGACGGCGTGCAGCACGTCTGGAGAATGTTGCCATGCAGTTAAATAGCCTGGTCCCCGATGCTGTTCTCTTTTGTATTTTGCATGATGATAAGGCAGGGACGGTGCATTCACTGGAGACGTTCCCGTGCTAGAGAAGGGTGCCCTCTCGTTCCTTTTTGAAATGCAGTATTTCAATAGATGCCAGTAGCCAAGGAAAATCTTAAAGCGGAGCAGCTACCAGCACCTCTGCAGGAAAAGCCAAACAAAGACAGAGACTGAAAGAAATCCCTCTCCTAGCAGATGAAAACTCGTCTTTGAAGGAAACTAAATAAATGGCAGCCAGCTCCAGCGCACCAGGAGCCAAAGCCAAGTTGGGAAAAGGAGGAGGGGGGAGAAAGTGCCACCAAATTACTCCAGCCTCGGAGGAAAGCAGCTCTATCCCTCTGCAGCGAGGAACAGCGTTGGAGAAAGGAAGTTTGAGCCACTGGAGTCGCAGGATGGGAAAGGGGAGGGGAAGGACTGGGACTAGAATCCAACTGGCAGCAAAAGCTGGGAGAATATATTCCAAGCAGCAGTATTAATAATCAGCCTGTCTCTCTTGCCCTTATTTCTTTCTTGGTTCGTTTTCTTCGTTTGATGGGGTTCCCCCGCTGCGCCTCTTCCCTCTGGAATTGCGGCCTGGTTTGCCCAGCCGCTCTGCTCCGTGTCATGGGAAGCCAGCTCCAGGGAAGAGTGGCAGAAGCTGGCAGAGCAGGCTGGGAGCCTGGGGAACTCTCGGTGCCTCTATATCTTCTCTTAGGGTGCGATGCTGGGAGCATCTCCTCCCTTCTGCTGCTCCAGGGCATCGTGCGCTGGGGCAGCCTCTGCCTGCGCTGAGCAGAGGCTTCGTGCTGATTTCAGGGCCGACTCGGATTTATAGAAAGTAGTGATTTTTATGAGGATACCGAAATGCAAAGCATTATTTAAAGGACCCTTTAGCAGTCTCGAAGAGGGAAGAAAGGAAAGAGAGCCCCTCAGTCTAAGCAATAAAACCCCTTATGAATATGTGAGCCACTCAGCTCTATACATTCAATAGTTGTGGGGGGTTTTTCTTTCTTGTAAGTAATCATTCAGAAAGTAGAGATACAGCCCTGGGAGCAGCTTGCAGTGAAGGCAGGGCCGGAGAAAGGTACCCTGGAGGACTCAGCCCGGAGTACGTCCTTGCTGCACAACAGTTTGAAATATAGTATCAATTAAAGCTTCCCATTTTTACAGCCTGCAAAGAGGTTATATATGGTGTGGGTGGATGTTTGTATCTGGATGCTTCAGCGGGAGAGGTAGGTGAGATCCTCTGGTGCGTACAGAAGGAAGCAAGAGCTACGTTTAGCTGGGGGCTTGTAGGACTCGTAAGTGGAGATAAAGTAAAGGGCATAAAGCAGGTTTCTGTCTCTTCAAAGACATCTTGGGGCTTTCGCCACCTCCTTCCCTCCTCTTCGGAAACATGTGCCGGAGGAGACATGGTAATCCCTGTCTGAAACCTCGCTGAACTGCGGGCGGGGGGATTCCCTTGGCAGGCACTGTCGCCGCAGTGGGCTCTGCTCTGAGCTGCCGCACGCGTGCTTCAGCCCTCTGGCAAATGTGGACAAGCTCCCCCGGGATGAACATCATCCTGCAAGCAATGGGGGGAGAAAACAGACCCAGTCCCACCCAGTGCATAGCCAGGAGAGCAGCGGGAGGTGGCACCGCCACTTGAGACCATGCTTCGGGTTTGAGCTCTGACAAGGTGGCAGAGTTGGAGGAAGCACTTTGTGCTTTCTTGTATTTTTAGTTTTAAGCTATTGCGTCTGCCCATCTGAATGGTGACGTTCTGTGTCACGCAGCTGATCAGTATTTGCTTCATCTGAAGATTTGTTCTTACCTTCCCCCCATCACCATTTCCTCCAAGACGCCGGTGGAATTGGATGCTGCTATTAGCAGCTTGTGTTAATTTTCCCCCAAGATTGCCAGAGCTTTGCAGATTGCAATTGTTGGACTTGCAACAACTTCTCATTTTGGTTTTAATTAAATGTGTTGCTTTAAATTGTTTGCTTTTGACATCTCCTGCTCAATCTTCTGCAGCCCTCAGAGGTGACCAGGCATTAGTTTGTGTCCTCAGGCGTGTGCTCAGCACGTGCCTCGCGTGCGGCTGCAGAGAAATGAGCAGCGGGAGGTGGGGGACTGGATGCCTCCCTGTTCCTTTGTACAGCAAGGAAAAGCTGGAGACGCTCTTTGATTTGCACATGAAGCACTCCAGGTTTGTACCAGAAGGATGGAGAAAGGGATCTGATCTCAAAGGTATCTGAGCTTTCAGCGAGATGCTGCCATTGGGGTCTCCCATGTTCTCCAGCTGGTCCCAACCCCACCAGCCCCATCTGAAATCAGTAGAGGGAATTTGCTGGCTTGAAATCAGGGTTTTCTTGAAATCAGGGTGCTGTTTTCACCTCCCGGAGTTGTTCTGCTGCAGAGGTGCCTGTTTTGCTGTACGGACATCCGGGTCAGGGCTTCAGCAGAAGCAGTACTTTCCTGTTGCAGACTTGGTGCCAGGTCTGGCTGACCCGAACCCTGTGTGTTTCTGGTAAGGTGGCTGTGTTTGGGGGGCAGCTTTGCAGACTGCATTGAATCCTATCAGCTCTTAATCACCAGGTCACCTCCGTGTCTGCGTTACAGCTCACTCCTCTTTGGCTGGTAAGAAAATGTGAGCAAATGACTGCAGCGTTACCAGAAGTGAACTCTAAATATTAACATCAATTTATAAACTGTATCAGTGTGGATCAAAGGGATTCCAAGACGGTTTTATGGCGTGAACACTCTTTGCGTGAAGAACTAATAAGATTCTGGAGGCTGAAGTACATCATGTTTTTATCGTGCTTTTGACAGGCTTGTGATCCTGCGCTCAGCTCTTCCCGTGCCGGCCCAGCTCCCCGGCTGCTGGGGCTGCTCAGTTTGCAAGGAAAGGCAAATGCCTCATCCTTTTTCCTTCACTGGATTTATCAGGGCAAAGCAGGGGGGATTGCTGTTGACATTTGGATGGTGTCAGCACCATCAGAGCTGGGAGCTGTTGCATCCTGAGTGAGACAGGATGCACTCACCACTGGGGAGGGGGCATGTCCCAGTGTCTGCTGAGCTTCTGCCAACACCAGTTGCCCTCTAATTTGGGAAGGATGGTGAGGGAAGACTGCAGTAAAAAATGCCTTTGACCAACCAACCTGCTCCCTTCCAGAGATGGAGAGATGCAAACACTGACTCCTGTGGCTGCAGGATGAGGCCCTGCCTGCTTGCAGCGTGGTGGTGGGTCAGTCCCGGGAAGCTGTCTTAGGCCACGCTTGCTTTCCAACAAGAATTCACGGCATACCTGCAGCAGCAGTGATGCAGCAATGCAGTGAGGATTTTTGGCTGCTGCACAGCTAGGAATGTACTACACTTTATCGTTCTCCCAACGAGAAGCATTAGTGATGTGCAATCTCCTTGGTCCCGTGGCATATTAAATTCGTATGTGCTGCCTCTTGGTTGTGATATCTGCCATCCTGGGAGGATGTTAGGTCTTGGTGCTGGCTGACAAGTCTTCATTCACGCAGACTTCGTGTTTTTTAAAGCTTATCATAACTCCTCCATCATACACTTCATGGTGTGATTAGATTTAGGTTGGATTTCCCTGAACCCTTGTCTAATATCTAGACAACATTGCTGAGAAAGAGCCTCAGGCTGGAGCGTGGGAGTTGGGAGATACGGAGCGTTAAGGAGAAGCTTTTCTTTAGGAGTCTAATTTCCGTCTCAGCCATTGCTGGCCCAGATGCCTACTGAGGACAGAGATGTGCTGTTACTAACAACCGTGCAACTACATTGTCTAATAAACCCATGGGAAATCTTGTTGCAGCGTGAGCTTGACCACAAGTCAGGGGTGGGAAGATGCCATCTCCTTGGGTTTGGGAAAATACTGGCCAAGTCATCACCTGCTGTATCAAGTTAAATATGTGAGTCCCTTCTCAGAAGTTAAGCCCTGGCGAAATCAAGACTGTCTGCCAAGAAAACCCAAAGAAAGAGTCTGTCAGAATTATCAAGAAAGTGCAATTTCACAATTAAAATGTAACCCTGCTCCTCCCACAGGGAAGACGCTTCTAGTCTGAGCTGTAATTACACACAGATTTGTATCACTAATTTGCTTCTGTTTTGCCAGAGTGCAAAAGCTTTGGCAGGATTGATGGCATTTCTGCGGGATGGGGGTCTCTGGGTTTGATCATCAGAGCGTTGGGGAGCACTGGGGTGAGCAGCCCATGGCCACGCAAGTAGTTTGTGTGCTGAAAATACATCCTTGAGTCAAGTACTGTGTGATATAAACTGCATGCACTTCAGCTGATGGAAGTGAAAGGCATGTCTGTAGGCTTTGGTTGTTTTAAAAACTTGCTATCATAACTTTCTGTTTAGGCATTTCATCTTGTTCAAGAGAGAAATCCTTTGAAAAACCAAATGAAGCAGATAACTTGGATTTTAACCTGCTGTGATACTGTCCCTGGATGCAAATTAGAATATAGAATTAAGCGTTTGACTTAGAAGAAGTCAAAGAAGAATTTAAGTTATTCCAAAATTCCCTAGTTTTGTGCTGAGCATGGGAGGGGTGGTAAAGCTGAGCGCTGTGTTAATCTCTGGGTGTGATCCTGTGCCCAGCCCATTTGCTTGCTTCGGTCAATATATGCGTGTCCTGGAAATCCAACGTCTGGATGGCTCTTCTGCATTTATTGAGAGAAACTTAAGAAGCAGAAGTTTTCATTCCTGGGACCAGGACAGGAGAGTGAGAGCTGATCAGTGAAAAGAGCTGATAGGGGAGGAGTTGTCTCTTTGGGACGTGTTCTTTCAAGTTGAACAAGGGGAAAAATAAAAGGTCTCTAAAGAAATCAAATAGGGTTTTTCTTTGTACATATAGAATGGAGCAAGAGGGATAATCCTGGTCTAGTGTTTAAAAAAAGTCTTTAACAGTATTATAATTGTACAGCAGGGTAGGGATGGATACATAAATAGCAACCTGGAGTATGACCTCCCATAGCTTTCCAACACAAAATACTAATTTTAAATGACAGGGAGTTTCGCTGGCCAAGATACAGCAAATGGACCAAAGAAGACAAAAAGAGCGGAGGGAGGAAGAAATAGAAATGCTTAAAAAAAATATATTTTTTGATCTCTTCCCTTGAAAAAAGAAAGAGAGAGAGAGAGAGAGAGAGAGAAAGGAAAAGCCAAACCCTTTTGGCTGCCTTTTGGGTGCTTTGTTCTTTTCCCTTGTTAGATATTTCTTCTGAGCTGTTTTATCCTGTTGTGTTCTGGAAAATGATTTTTGAAATGTCAAAACTTCAAGCCTCTTTTGTCAAGGCTTAAGCAGTTCCACTGAACTTTGAAGGAGACCCCATCATGAGACACATAAACTTTTGATGCTGCCTTAACTGATCTGGCTTTGATCAGTGTTGGAGAAGGAAGGGGGAACAGAAACACACGCATGCGAAAACCCAAACAAATCAATCCCCCGAAGTGCTGCTGGACCTCGTGGAGCCGGGAAGCGGTTGTGTACTGTGTACTGATGTTCTCTGTGGCATTGCAGCGCTGCTCTATGGTCTAGACGGGCTTGTAAAGCCAACGGCGCTCAAGGGACATGTCCTACAATGGGGCTTCCTGGGAGAAGGAGGTGGTGGTGGGTACAGAGCTGCCATTTTTTTGTGTTTCTTTGTTTGGTTGACACTGTACTGATGGTTGTTTTACCCTTAGGCCTAAATGTCTTTGTTTAAGGAGGATTTCACCAAGCTTTTGAGTGGGAAGCTCAAAACTCCTGTCCAAGAGGGGACGGGGTTGGCAGCAGAGGACAGCAGGTTGGCAGTTGTTTTGGGTGTCTTGAAAGAGTGAAATCCAGGGTCCACAGCCAGCGACTGTAGCTGGGCTGGTTGTGGGGGCAATTCGGTGGGGTCTGAGGTCCTCAAGGCAGATTTTCAGAGTGTGGTTTGGAGTGGCTTTTATGTCCTGCTGCCCAGGCGGCATGAGCCCCTCAGGTTCTGTATCTCCCCCCTTCTCTCCCTTATTTCTCTTCATTGAGAGGCTGCACGTTGGGAAAAACAAACCTAGCTGATATTCCCGGCAAGCTAAAGTTGTTTGAAACGTCTCTTTCTTAGAAAATGTTTGTTCTCGGTAGTTTCTGAAAGGATTCAATACTCAACCTGCCCTTTCTGAGCTTTTCAAGATGGTTTTGATATGTATGCACTGGTGACTTTTGAAAACTGTTTTCTATGTGTGGATTCTTTGAAAATAAAGAGAAAAATTGTCTGAAAAGGCTTTGAAATGTTCAGAATTTTAGCTTTCAAAATATTTGTAAAATGCCTTTTCTTGTTATTTTTTTTCTCAGGCAAGCTATAGAGGGATCAAGGTTGGGATGTTTGTTTGTATTTTCGATGGGAGTGAAGGCGATGAGAGTGTCTGTGAACACCTCTACAAATCTCACCCAGCTGAGCGGTGACACACTCAGCTTCAAAGATGTGAGAAATCTCCTTGCTAGAATTTGTCCCCTCCTTCCTCCTAGGAAGGCAGGAAAGTGTTTACAATTAACTATAATCTTTCATTTCCCCAGGTTTTTTGGTTTTTAACTGAAGTAGAAAAAGCTCCATCTTAGGCTGAACTTGAATTCAGGGATTTTGGGGGTTGAATGTTTTCATTTCTGCACCATGTTTTTTAACTTTTGATATTGAAGATGATGTTGCAGTCAGACTTATTAAAATCAAAATAAGTGACTATCTTGAATATATGAGGACTTATTTATTTAAGTTACAGTTGTGTTATATTTGGCAAGGTCTTTCTCTGTACAGAATCTGGCGAAAGCTTGATCAATTTGCAAATTATTTCAAACTTTCCAAATTTGTGGTTTTACATGCACACCAGAATTCTGCTGAAAGAGAAGTTATTGGCTCCTGCCTGGGTGTCGGATTTTGGTGTTGATATAGGAGGTCCTTCCATAAGTAGGTAGCTTTTTAGGTTTTATACTTGCAGCAGCAAGCAGGCTGGGTTATCCAAAGAAGGTGAAAATTTAACAGCAGGGCCATGAATGTGCTTCCTGGAGGAGCTCAGCACGTGGGGGTGGTGGGGAGCTCCAGAGGTCACCCCTCCATCGCCCACCCTGACTGTGGGGTCCTCCCCTCCGCATAGCAGCTCCTTGGCTGGATGCTCTGCCAGCTCGAGTCACCTTCATCTTCATGAGGACTAATTATATGATTTATTTTATGTCTGATTTGCTTCTGTTACTTTTGGGCTGGCTGTATTTTAACTAGAAGTTGGGTTCAATAAGTAGACAGTTAATCAAGACCTGGTGATTTTGCTCTTCAGTCTTTGGGTCCAGGGTGTGCAGAGCCTCAAAGTCTGCTTACCTGTGTCCCAAGCATCGCTCTTTATTAAGGAACTACAAAAATAAGGAAGCCAGCAAGACTGACAGGTAGCTACATAGACACACAGTAAACGCTCCCAATGGGTTCATGATGCGTTTCTGTTTGGTAATAACCCAGCAATAGTTATCACTGGTATTAAAGCTATCTTTAAACATTTGTGGAAAAGACTGGTAATTAGAAATAAAATTACGTGGCTCTAAGGTACTTCTTCGTGCTCCGGGTTTCGATGCTCTTCATTGGTGCTGCAGAGTTTACCCAGCAATGTACTGCTGCCGAGTGTCTGATTGAGATGTATCCTGCAGCCTCGGTGATGCAGGCTCCTGCCTTGCTGTGTCTCCAGAGCAGCTGGATCCTGGATGCCTAATTTTCATTTGCGTGAACAGTCAGCAGCTTGGCAGCCTCCATCAGCTCTGAGTGTAGAGATGCGTCTGTGAATATGTTTATGGTGTTTAACCAGTATAAGTGTAGAAGATTTGAATCCATGTGAAATTAGGGCTCAGATTTGTGTGGTGCTTAGGTCTCAGGATGCCTGACTGGGATGCTTGACTTCAAGCTTTGTATTTTATCCTCTGCATGGATAATGTGGCATGGGATGAGGTTCAGAAGGGCTCCCGCTTGCTAAAGCATCAGTGATTCTCTTCAAAAGGAAATCAGGAGTTTGTGTTCAAGCAGGTTCGTGTGGGGTGGTTGCAGCTATGGGTTGCTTGTCCTGCTTTTTTAATCGCTTGGCTTTCACTGAGCTAAGATCTTATGCCATGCTTAAAAAATGATGTCCCAGTCCTTTACTAAGTGATACCAGCCCTGAAGTTTCACGAAATTGCACCCTGGATCCAGGGACTTGGGATTGCTGGGTGAACACTGAGAAGGATTTGAATCTTGAGATAGTGGTTGCAAATTCTGTTCACATTTGCAAGACCTGGCGCTTTGTGGAAGGACGACTCTGAGTTCCTGGGCTACCTGACAGTTTCCCTTGCCCACTCCTCCTTGAAGGTTTCTTCTCCTCTGTTTTTAGAGGCTTTTACCCTGGTAACTTTTGCAAAACACCACTTAATGGCAAAGGTTTTTTGGTTCCCCTCTGATCTGTGCAGCACTATTATGGAGGCAGTCTTATAATCAATGTAATTGAAGATCAGAGTTAATGAGGACCTCTGTGCCTGCAGAATCCCCCAAGCGATGCTGGGCCTCAGATGTTAGATAAGGAAATGATTGGGCTGAACTGAAAATCTATTTGGCTAATTAGATGATGCATATTCCCAGATGCCAGTGGGGAAAAATAACATTTCACAAAATAAAGAAACGTAAGATTCTGTAAGAAAAGATTTTTGGCAGGGGTTCACTTCTAACTCTCGGGAGGCAGAAGGTGAGGGAGTGTCTCTGATGCGAGACCTCTTATGTAAGAAGTTGTGTCTTGGGCCAATTCACTCACCTTCAGCTGAAGGACTGAAGTGGGGGCAGCCCACGCTGCTGCTGCCCAGCCGTGTCCTGCACCCGGCATCTGGGTGTCTCGGGGACACCACCTGCATGCGCTGGGGGAGTGATGCTCTCATCTGATGGCTCAGAATAATTGTATTGGTCCGTATGTCTGCAGAGATCTGGGAATTAAGTGCAGCATCTCGTCATGCTGAGCAGGGTTGGGGTAGGGGGTGTCTGAGCAGAGGGGTGTCCCAGCTGTTGGATCATTCACTGGGGCACATTGGTATGGAGAGGAATGGTCAAATGAAGTTCTTCAAGCTGGAGTGTGGTGAACTTGGTCTTTTTGCTGATCTTGACATCAGATCAGCTTCTCAAGAGTAGAGGGTTCTGATATCGAGCCAAAACACACTTTAAAAATTATTTTTTTGATTTTTACACTCACTTAATGCACTTTTTTCTCACTCTCCAGGCAGCAGCTTTGTTGTGAGCGAGGGGAGCTACTTGGACATCTCTGACTGGCTTAATCCAGCCAAGCTGTCCCTGTATTATCAGATCAACGCCACATCCCCCTGGGTGAGAGACCTCTGTGGACAGAGGACCACTGATGCCTGTGAACAACTGTGTGACCAAGAGACAGGTAAGGGAGGCCGGGGAATAGGGAGGAACTTGCAAAGTTGCAAGGGAGAAGGTTTGTCTCTGGGTGCTTCGCTGCCCGCTCAGCTCACCTCTGCCACAGCCTGGTGTCAGGCACGGAGGACCAAGATGTCACACACTGGTAACCCCCACTAGCAAAGTACAAAGAAGATGGGTACAAGGGTGGAGGTTCGAAATGGTGGACCTATCAATTCTTTGGTGTGGCAGCTGAAGGCATGTCGAGTTTATCTGCTTCTAAGTTGTGCTATTTCACTGTCCAGTCTGGAAAACTTCCCTGTGAGCTTCTCCACCTCCATCCCTTTTCTGTTCTGACCATTTCACCACAGAGCAGCCTGTTTCCCATTAGTCCTCCTGCCTGATGACCACCTGGGTTGGATCTCTCCTCCAACCCTCCCTCCTGGAGTTGTAAGTCTGCTGTCCTCCCTCATCTGTCAACGACCTTTGTGCTGAGCATGTTCTGCTTGCATGCAGAGGCTGCCTCTGTGCAGCAACAGCCAACCCCACTTGGAGGTGTGAGGCTGGGCAAAGGAGAAGTGTCACCTTTCCTTCTGGGTGACAAACGGGGATCCTGGAGTCCGCAGTGAGCCAGGAACACCAAAAACAGCAAATGCGCAACTACTGAACGAAGGCGGGGGGTCTGCGTAGGGGGGAAGTCAGTATGTGACCCCAGGCAACAGCTGGGGGTGATGTCTCAGCTGTGGCGGGTGACAGGACCTTGCAGGGGAAGGTGGCTGGGGGACGGTGCTGGTTTTCATAACGTGGGGCACACCGTGCACTCTGCAGTGGTGAACGTGGCTCCTGCTGCCCCGTGCCTCACTGCTGGTGGGATCCCTTCTTGGTGCCATGTGCTCCTGGCACGCTCTGCAGCTGAGGGCAACGCAGAGCCCTCTGTCTCCTTGCAGCGAAGTACCGTTCCCAGGTTATCCCCCGCTCTGTGTGAGACACTTCCCTTCTCTCTAAGGGAAGGAAAATGGAAAAATGAGGCTCTCTGCTGCCTGTGTTTGTGCATGAGACGTGTGGCTGCAAGGGAGGGACGTTGGTTTCTGGTTTTGCAGGAGCTTTGAGGGGGGATGGCTCACAGAGAAGGCTTTTTCTAAGCCTCCTACTGCCATGGACTGTGCTGTTAATACATGGCATCTTGAGAGGAAGAAACCCTCCTGGGTCGTGCACATATGAGCTGGCGAGGGTGACTCTGTTCTCATCCCTCCCTGCTCAGCTGAGATGCAAATACTGAACTTGGTCTCAAAAATCCATTTTCCTGGCCAAGACAATGTTCTTTTTCAGTGCTCTTGTTCCTCAAGGCTTGTGTGCAGCACAGAGGCACTGACAGGCATCGCTGCAGCAGAATAATGGTACTGCATGAATTCCCTGTGGAGATGAGCCCTGGGCATCACCTCCAGTCCCAAGGAGGCTGGGAGGTGGCAGCAGCCACCTTGGCAGATGGAGATGGTGCAGGAGGAGGCTCTTCTCATCCAGATGTCACAGAGCAGAAGGATTGTTTCAGGAATCAACAAAAGACAGCCACCGCTGCCGGAGAGGGAGGACGTGTTCACCTCTCCCCTGGTCCAGGGGAGCAGGAGACAAAAACACCTGCATCCAGCAGAAACTGTGGGGAGACTGTATGGGACCAGACCATGACTTGCCCGTTGTAAGGGCCCTGTCACTCTGCCAGCCCCACACCGTCCTTGGCACCGAACAGGGCTGGATTAATCCCTTCACTGCTTCGGCTGCAAGGAGTGGCTATTTTCCCAAGCTGGCCCCGCTGCTGCTCCCCCTGCATCCCCAGCTCGCCGGAGCAGCTTGTCGCTCCCACTGGATGCCCCACGCTTGAGCAGGATGTGTCAGATCGCGTTTGCAGGGAAGGGAGCGATGCTCGTTAGCCCAGGAGGTGCTCTGCTCCGGCACTGCGCTGGGTCCTAACCTTGCCAGCTGCTCTGCACCTCCCATCCTTGCATGGCTCCCGTCCTCCACGCTGTACCCATGGTGGGAAGTGAGAGCAGAGCAGCCTTGACCTGGACTTTTAGGTTCCTCACCCAAAATCCATCAATTTGCTTCTTCCCTCTCTCTTCAGCTTGGGAGTTTCCTCATGGCTAAAGCAAAAGCTTTCTCCAGTCTATGCCAGTTGGATCCGTAGAGGGTAGAGCAGGACTGGCTGGTGGGGCTGCTGATTTTCAGAGCCTAAATCTAGGACCCCCTTAAGAGGTCCAAACTTCACAAGAGCTGGGCAACTACCCACTGAAAATGAGGCCTTTGGAAATACCTGTGTGACACCCTACGTCCAGACATAGCCCCAGGCACCACTTATGTTTGTCACTATTGACCAGCCCTTAGCTGGTGAGAAGTTTCTATGCCAGGCTGGGAGATTGTAACTCCGCGATGCACTGCATGTATTTTTAGATTTATTTTTATTAATGCCGTTCTATTTTTAAGGGTGATTTATTTTTATCACCTTGAGAGAGGCAGGCCTGTGGTTTTACTAGGGGACATAAATCCTGACTAGATTTCAACCTTTTCAGGTCAGGGATTTTATCATCTCTGTGAGCATCCCATGCGATGGGTGCTGGGGGTTTCCCCTGCCCTCTCTCCTCTTGGGCAGGACGAAGCATCCATGAGGAGGATGGACTGAGGTTTGTCCTGTCTGGAGGATGAAAGCTTTGAAGTTTTCCCCTGTGAAGAGCAGCAGGGACAGCCTTGATGTCCTCCAGCACATTGACAGCTAATTTGACTTCAGCCTTCCCCTTGGAACTAATCCCCATGGCAGCGTGGATACAGCCTTGTCCTAGTGCTTCCTTGTTCCAAGGTGTGGGCAGGTCTCTGCGGGCAGGACTCATCCCTGGCAGCAGTGTCACGGGCTCCTGGCCACCAGGTCACGTATGCTCTGTCTGCTGAGACTCAAGCTCTTACCCATTCCCAGCACTGAAGACCACTTTGGGGTTGGAATTTTGTATAAGATCTGTCTGTACAACGTGCTGACTCATGACACCAACCACCAGCTACTACTTCAGTGTGAATAATAACCCGCACTGAAAACTCAGGCACTGAAACACTAGGAAATGCCAAAATACATTTTCCTTGCCTGACCTTAATTTGCCTTCCCTTGTGTCTTTGCCGTGTGACTCACTCTTTAATTAAATGATTGCTGCCCCCCTGACAAATTTCCAACCCGCATTGCAAAGCACCAGCTCATCAGAGCTTTTCACAGGGAGTACCAACATCTGCACATGAGCAAAACATCATCTTTCTCCTTCCCCCCTGCCTTGGAAATGCCAAGCCGGTTGGTCTGGCATAACTGCAAAGACCTGAAGAGGTGGATGGTGCATAGGGTCTTCCCCTTGCAGACATGGCAGGGGGGCCCAGCCGCCACATCAGGTGGGACAAGGGACATGGTTCTTGGGTCAAGATGGGTCAAAGATGGGTCAAAATGCCCCATCCTCTTGGCAGGTCCTGACCGTGCTGCTTGAAACGAGAACAGGGACGGTTTGTCATCTTCTGGGACTTGCAGTCACCTCTCCTCGCTCTCCGTATTTTGGGCAGATGTGGAGTGTGTTGCCAGCACCACGGCTCATACCACGCACTGGGACACCTCTGTGTAAAATCCAGGAGCGCTTGCTTTTTTGCTAGCCTCCCTTACCAGCACTGGCAACATTTATGAGAGCATCCGTTTTCGGCAGCATATGCAAATCCTGATTTGTGAGCACAATTACCTGCTTTGTATGCACAAAACTGATTCACTTGCACATTCTGTGGGCATCGCTTAAGAGACCTGCTGGAGAATCGGTCCCTTAGGGCCAAATGCTGGAAGAAACAGCCTCTGATTTTGTGCTGTCAGGCTCACTGGAGCAGTGGCATAAATGAGATGGATAGCTACCTTGATTAGCAGGTGCAAATGCGTTGAATTTTTTTCCCCATCTATAAATCAGGCACTTCTCCATCAAAATTCTCTCCCTTGCATCCACAATTGATGGCATTCCCAAGGCAATAGGCACCAGCTTGTGAGGACCAAATGAGAAGTGGTAGGGAAGGGTCTTTTCTGGAAATTGGCAGGAGGGAAGAAAAGGTTTCCATCATCTTCCAAATGGGCTAGTTTGTCACCAGAGCCACAGATGGTGTTCCTGTCCGGGTAGGACAGGGGTCTTGTGAGCAGGAGACAGATGAAAGTCATTTTTAAATAGAGCCATTTTTTAAGGCAACCTGCTAAGGGGATTTGGAGGTTGCAGAGCTGAGCATGTAAATTGGGAGATGACCAACCTTGGTGAGGGTGTATTTGTGTTTATGAAAACAGCCATTTTCTCCCATAGTTCAATTTAATACCATGCAGCTTTTGTGCACATCAAGTAATATTTGTTTGTTCTTGTGCACTTCTGCTATTTTCGCTGTTGGAGCATCCTGGTGTCTTTATTGACTTAGACTTTTATAAGATGAGGTTCTGTCTCTCTAAGGTATGTAGTTTAATAACTTGGTCAAAAGCCATGTAATATACGATTTCTTTTCATGTGGCGGCACAGTTTGCCTTGTGCACCAAGCAGGGCAGGAGGCAGTTAACTCCCAAGCTAATTTAGCTCCGGGCTGAAGTGTTATACATAAACAGCAATCAAAATGCAAGCCTATGAGGGGGCTGAGTTAAGGTTATCTGTGCTGTCTTTACACTCTCATTTTCTGCCATTAGAGTGTTTAATCCTGCAGCTGCTAATGTTCTTGTAATGGCATTTCTGTGCTTGTCTAAAGACCACGAAGAGGGGTGAAGAGGAATGAGTTTTGCAGTGTGGAGCTGCTCCTGGGCTCATCTCTGGGAGCTGGCTTCTCCCCACGCCATGGTCAGCTCTGGGCAGCATTGCCCCCAGAAGATGACAGCCGTGGCACTGTGACCACCTTGGTGCACCCTTGGGACCTCTCACTGCTACCCTGCGTATGTGCCCAGGGAGAGGCTCCTCGGTGGCTGAGCAGATGATAATGCGAATAAAATCCCTGCAGAGCGTAAACCCAGACACAATCCCTGGAAGTTCAGCTTGTGCTTAAATGCTCTGATGGATCTGGGTGAAGAGGGTGACTTGCAGCAGGGGAGAGGAGGGATAACTGTCAAATTAACTGCAGGTCTTCCCTCTGTACTCAGCCAGGCAGGATCCACCTTCCCTGTCTCATTCCTTGAGAGCTAAACTGCCTTTACTGAAATAGCGTTTCTGGTCAGGATGAAAGAGAGACCCAGGTTTGGAAAGGGCCATCCCTGAAGGCCAGGAACAGCCAATAGCGAGGGTAAGGAGAGACGCTTTTCAGAGAGCTTCACGGGGAGCCGGTGCTGCCGCCACGGTGGTTGGAGGAGCCATGGCCTTGGCCAGGGGCCAGCCTGACTCAGGGAGCAGCTCCCTGCAGACACCTCACTTCCTCATTGAAGCTGGGAATTTCATGAACTATTCAGACCTTTGTTCATCCTTGCCTCTGTTTAATTTTCCCTGAATGTCTGAAAAGTTGCCCTCGCCCTGCCATCCCACAGGGGCACAGCAAACTTTAAGGAGGGGGTTTGTTGCAGGGATTTTTCACTTTCCTCTCATCCTTACCTCTGTCGATAGGAAACCCTCGTGCCAACCCTTGTGCAGTTGTGTCTTGACCCGTCCCTGGTGAGCTCGCCCTTGTCATCGCTTTGCTGGGAGCCACTCCTGGCAGGGATCCGGCACTGGGGCTCCGGGCAGCCGTGTGCTGCCGTGCTTGCACCCCAGCAGCCAGTCTGCAGCACGGGGAGTGCTGCCAGCAGGGAGTTCAGGGGTTTATTATTTGTGTTCAGGCCAGACTGCAGGCAGAGGAATGTCCGTCCGTGGCCGAGATCTCTCGTGCTGTTCACAGGGTTTGTCTTTCCCTGGCAGAGCATCATCCCTTGGCAGGAGGGCTGGCAGCAAGGAGGGCTGTTGCTCTGGGGATCCTGTGGCACCTCCCTGTGGGTTGTAGGGCTCTAGGGTGGGGGCTGGGGTGCAGCCTGATCTGCCTGTGCGGGGGTTGCTGTAGGCAGAGAGGGAGACGAGCCACGGCAGCAAGCATCACACGTGGTCTGGGGACAGTGGTGGGGACCGTCAGGCTCTGCCCTGGAGGGAACGCTGCAGCCCCCTCTTACACTGAGGGTCCGTGGTTCTTCGCAGCAGAGAGGAGGCTCTTGCCTGTGAGGGATGTCTGTGGAGCCAGAGCACGTGCTTCAGGTGGCTGGAGGACACGGGTTTGGCTCGCTCTTGTCAGAGTTTTTGCAGGTGAAGAGGTTGTTTCTCTGCCAGGATCTCAGAAACCTTTTGGAAGGATAAATGGATGTGGGGCTTCCTCCAGACATAGACAAGACCCTGAGGTCTCAACAGCTTTGTTACGGGAGTCTGGTGGCCGTGGCCACTGGAGGGATGTGGTGACTTGTGTTGATCTGTTGGTGGCTTTTGTCACAGGGTGTACTCAGGGCTGCTGCCGGTGGTCCTGGGCACTGCCACCACCTTGGAAGGGAGATGCTGGGGAACAGCAGAGCTGGGAGCAGCACAGGGTTACCTGCATGGTAGCAGGCAGCAGCCCTCGAACCCCGTGTAGGAACACCCCAGTCCCCTCTGCCCCAGCAGAGGTTCCTGGGCAGCAGCTCCTGCTGTGGACAGTGGTGACAAGGGGACATGGCCCTCACCGAGCACTGAGCTGGTGGCTTAGACAGCAGCACCTGAGCAGGAGATGTCATTCCCGCATGCCTTTGATCCTGGCAAGGGAATTCAGGCCATGCAGCTCGAGCTGCTGATGGGGGTGAAGGCTTTGCATCCTTGTAGCAGGAAAGGAGGGGGGATCCCGCAGTCCTCCCACCTCGGAGCAGGCTGGTAACCCTGGAGATGGCTTCGTGCTTGCCCAGAAGAGAGGGGCTTTGTGCTGTGTCCCTGCGGCGAAACACTGGTGCAGTCAGGGCTGGCAGGGTGTGCAGCACCACACTCAACGGCCGCCTCTGTTCGCTGAAAAATGCTCAGCCTCGGCTTGCCACCCAGTGCCTACCTCCCTCTGCAGACCCTTTCTCCTCCCGTGCCACGGTGGGCAAGGGAGGAGAAGCAGGAGGTGTTGTTGGAAGGACAGCTGTGCTGGAGTTCACTGGGATGCCTTCTGGGATGGGGACTTGGCTCTTGCTGAGCTGAGGGTGGCTGGGGAGGTGCTGCTGCAGCTCCCTGGCACTGAGGGTGCTTTGCTGGGGCAGCCGTGTCCCCTGGTGTGTGTCCACCCATGGGTGCTGACCTGAAAATCTGGGGCCAGGTTGTGTATTGCTCGGGGTGGGAGAGGCCCACAGCAAGCATGAGAGTGTATATGCAATGTGTATGTTTGTAGCCCTACAGCCACTGGGAACGAGCTCCCACCCAGCTGGGGTTGGCTGTTGTCCCCAGGAACACACTTTCACCGCAGGGGCATGGCCCCAGCACAGCAGGGTATCCCTCTGGGATGGAGGCCAATGCCAGGGTGGATGTGCCTCCATGGAGAAGGGAATCATGGGCATGGGCAGTGCCAGAAGGGGGTTGACAAGCCACAGGTTTTCTCCACCACTGCCAAAGCCCCTCCAGCTCCTTAAATTAAAATGCCAATGACAGCAAAGAACAGCTTCCCCGGGAGCGCAGGGACTCTGGGAGCTTTGTGCTGCGCACTGGGCGGGTGGATTAGGGGGATCTTGCAGCATTATCACCGCAGATCACCTCTGTCCCTGACTAACAGGCTAACAGGATTACCCAAGCATGCTGGCAGCTCATCCCACAGCCCTGCTCTGCTGCTTCCTGGGCAGAGCGTGCGGACGGCCTGGGAGGGTGCAGATGCAGCCTGAGACCCCATCTCCCATTTCAGGAGGAACAGCAGCACGGTGTGGTGGGCAAGATGGAAGAACTTTCATCTTAAATATAAAAAAAAAAAAGAGAGAGCTAAAGCCTTCACCAGCACAGCTGGTCGAGATGAGCAGAGACCGGAGGGCTGCTTTCCTCCACGTGCTTCGCACCGTGCCCGTGCCACTGGAGGGGATGAGCTCGGGTCTGGCTTGTGTTAGATGCATTTCCTCCAGGCATGAGAGAGCCTCAGCATGGGCCAACCCTGAGCCAAAACCACGGATGCTGAGGGTGTTAACAATGCTAAAGATGGCTGTAGACAGCTCCAGCACTAAGGCAGTGTGAAGCATGGGCAAGGGGAGAAGCCCTTTGCTCAGAAATGGGAAGAGCACGCTCGTGTCTGCATGCAGAAACCAAGTCGGTGTGTCCTTGCCCCGTTCCTCCCAGTAAGCTCCAGCTCCTCACTTCCCAGCTGAGGCCAGGAGCAATGCCTGCAACGTCACGGGGCCAAAGGGAGCTCGAACTCTGCAGCCCCTTCTCCAGGTCTGTGACCTGAGCTGCCCACCGTCTCTGTCACCAGCCTCCCTGGGGACGAAGGCACAGCAGGAGGGAGGATGCAGGTGAAATGTGCCTGTGGTGCTCAGAGATGTGTCCTGCTGCTTCAGACAGAGGTTCAGGTTCATCTCATGCAGAAACCAGCATGGAGACTCCGTGTGACCTGTAATTAGTCATGGCAGCAGAGTCTTTGATGAGATTATGTGCAAGCAGGGAGAAGGGAGCAGGGGAGGATGAAGAAAGCTGTGGGTGCTGTGTTCCCATAGCCTCAGCTCTCCCCTCGCCCTTCCACGTAGCTGCACGTGTCGTGTGAGTAACATTTTGTGAGCCTCTTGCTAGAGCTGCGATGTTGCATTCCCCAGTTTATGCACCTTCTCTCTGCAACGGCGGAGGTGGTTTTTCCCCCCTTTCCCAGTGTTTTGTTAAATAACACACTGGAAATCTAACAGGAGCCCTCCAGAGCGGAGTGAGCCGTTACTTTTGCTAGAACAGTTCATAATTTGCTGTGAATTATCTGACACAATTTGTGGGTTACGAATCCGAAGGAAGAGGAAGGATCGCGCAGGCCTGTGTATTTGCCATGGGCAGGGTGCAGGTTGGTGGCTGCGGAAATAGGATGCTTGTCACAGCGCTTTGTAGATCCTGATTCATTTGTCCTCCCGCAGCAGCTGAACGTTGCACGGAGGCGTGTGCAGGACCTGTGGAAATTGCATCCGGCTTCAGGTGCCGTTATTTGTCAAACTTGGTTATTTTGGCCGAATCTGGCTTTAAGCTCAGGTTGAATCCTAACTTAGTGTGAGCGTTGCTAAGCGGATAACATCGCTCCTCTCAGAAGCACATGGAATTTAGTAGCTCCGAAAAAGGGCATTGTTTTGCCTTTGGATAGTTTGTTTTTTTCTAACAGGATGTTGAAATGTGCTCTTGAGAAAATACACTTACCCTAAAGAGGAGTTAGGGTTACCGGAACCCTAGGAGACTTCACTGGGTGTTTTTCTGTCCATGGGGATTAGCCTGGCTGGCTCAGCATCTTCCCTGGCTCAGCATCACTTTTGGGGAGGATGGGGACAGACAGAAAATAACAGAGTAGCTCAAGGGGAGCCAAAGGAGGGTGAATGCTGATGGGGAGAGAGCAAAAGCTCATGAAAACTAGCAGGAACACGGCAGGTTCTGCTGAGTTTTTTTTGAAACCCCAATAATTGCCTGTTTGTGGTTCTAGAAATAGAAATAGATCCTAAACCATCTGGGAGATGGATCCTGCTCCTCCAGCAGACTGTAACACTCAGCCCATCTCGGGCTGGGAGACTTGCTATCTAGTTTCTAGAACTCTGCTAAAAGTGTGCAGATCTCCCTGGGAAAAGCTGGTCCCGAGTGCTCCTGGTGAGGGGCAGGCTCCTGCGGTCTCTGTGCCCCAGGTGGCATTCCCCAGTGTCTCCCCTCTCTGCCACCCCGGATCTGCTCCCCAGCCCGTGCTGCTGCTTGCCCTCTCGCTTACAGAAATAAACCTCCCAATAAACCTCCCAATAAAGCCTCCAGCACCGGCTGTAGCTGCTGAAACTCCAGGATTGGAGTCAGTAAAATCAATATTTCTGCAGGTTGATAGAATTTCTCCTTCCGACGCCAAACTGGCAGAGCAGTAAACAAACCGGTGGACAAAATAAACCCTCCTGCGCCGTGGGAAAGGGGTTCACCAGCACCTCCAGGCATTGATGAGGTGGGAGCCGTTCAGGCTGTTTGATGCCAACCTCTGTAGGTGTTTTTTCCCTACTTGCTCTAATTTCCGTGGAAGGAGCTGAGTACGAGCCGGTGCCCCAAGACTCCCAGCTCTGCTTCGCAAGCACTTTGAGATGTCTCTCATTTGCAGAGCATATATTTGTTATGTAATAAGCGCCAGGAATTAATGATCCGCGGCGCGGCTGGGGAAACTTGCGTACTAAGCACCCAAGGAAAAAATAACTTTTCTTTTTTTAAATTCACTGATGGAGCCATTAGGACCTGCGTTTTCTTGCCACGCGACCGCCCAAGCCCCCAGGCACGCCTGAGCTGGAGCAGGGGCTAGTGCCGCCGTCTCGCTCCCAAAAAAACCCTTTGGAGAAGCAATGTTCCTGCCGCTCCCATTATGAATCATGAGGTTAGCAGCTTTTGACAGATCATAAATCAGTGCTTCGAAGTCGCTAGGACAAATCCCAGGACATTTAATCTTTAATATTAGACGTGTTTAAGGCAGTGAATATTTCATGAAGGTGCTGTTGCATTTTAGCACATCATTAGCTGTCTCTTTCTTCCCCTCACCCCCCTTTTCCTTTCTTTGCCGCCTCCCCCCTTCCAGGCGGCTCTTCCTCAAAAATCTCCGCGGTTGAACTCTCCTCTTGCTCCCTCCTGACAATAAAGCTCTTTACTGTAATCCCTGCGAGGCATTTTAAGAACTTGCTTAGGATCCCTATGAGCACGCAGGTACCTGCCAGTTTGCATTACCGCCGTGATGGGGGTGCCCCCCCCCCAGCATCCTCCCCAGGTCCCCACCGCTGCCGGTGTTTACAGCTCAGCCTGCCGTGCCTTCAGGCACGACGGGGAGAGGAGGGGAGCGAGGGGAAAAAAAAAACCCATCGGCAGGAGCTTGTAACAGAAACTCCACGTGCAAATCCAATTAACCTTTTGATTTTGCTGTTTCTTGCTCTGGGTTATGTATTTCTCCCAAACATGGAATTGATTTGGGCCAAGCGCGGTCGGGTTTCTGGTGAGGGAAATGTCTTCTCCTGCTGTCAGAAGGGTGTAACAGGGTGAGTCAGCACCCAGAGAGCAAAAGGGAGCGGGACTGCGAGCCCCTTACCTGCGGGATGGGATGGGCACTGCCTGTGGAGGTGAGAGCGTAGGGGGTTCTGCATCCTCCTGCAAGAGTTGGGCTGCAGGAAACTGCTGTCCCATCACTGTGTGGGTGGCAGGAGCAGAGGTGGGATAAGACATGGCTAGGATGAGTTGGGAGCATCTTCCCACTCAGGAAGTGCATAGGGATGGATGCTGGGTCTCTTCAACTGTAATCCCTGCTGAGGAGTGAACTGCTGGCCCCGGAGCAGCCCCTCTGCCAGGGGAGCAGGCAGTGCTCAGTCGGACCAGGGCAGCGTCTAGATCCATGCGGGCACATCTCTGTGGGGAACGGGAACTGTTTCTGGGGGTCATCAGACAGAGGTGTGTTGAGCCAGGAAGCTGCAGGGCTTCACAGGAACATGGGTCAAGGACAGACCTTTTGCATCACGAAATCCCATCCCCAGCTACAGTGGGGGCTACATCATGTAACCCCCCTCCAGAAGAGCAGGAGGTTTCTTGCAACTTTCCACGTGTCCCTGTCTCCTCTGCGTCAAAGTGCTCCAGATCCACAGTGGGGACCAGGAATGGCCGTGTACCATCAGAGATGGGCAGCAGGGGAGGAGGGCCCGACGCCGTGGTTGCTGAATGTCTCGGGGGCAGAGAGGTCTCATCTTCCCTTTCTCTCTTTTAGGAGAGTGCAGCTGCCATGAAGGCTACGCCCCGGACCCCGTCCATCGCCACCTGTGCGTGCGCAGTGACTGGGGACACAGTGAAGGGTGAGTGGTGATACGAAGGTGCTTTCTCTCTGTCCTGGCTCCCACGTTGGGGAGGGGGGTGGTCTCCGCCCCACCGGCCATCGTCAGACCCAGGGCCGGGCTGTGCTGCTTTCCCCGCCGCGTGACCGGCCACAGCTGCTCTTTATCTTTCTGCTTCCCAGGCCGTGGCCCT
>NW_010274025.1:104190-112750 GCF_000690775.1 Eurypyga helias
GATACGACTTGGTCACAGGAGAGCAGGCGCCAGAGAAGATACTCAGGTGAGTCAAGGGAGGGGAGAGCTGGTGAGGATGTCCCAGAGGATGCTCTTGGTCACTCCATCTTGTTCTGCTGCCTGCAGGGCACGAGTGTCGTTTGCCTTTGGCAGCCCTGAAAGATTGGTCCGTGTTCTGCAGACAGGGATGGGTTTCCCTCTTGCACGGGCCCAGCTAAGCAAAAGTGAGAAAAATGTGTACAGAAAGTCCCTCTGGACTAAAAAGAAGAGTTTGATCATCCCCATGTTCTCTGTGTCACGTCTCTAGCTATTCCTCACTATTTTGCTGGTGTTTGGCTTGCAGGACAAGACCAGATGACTAACTCATCCCACGGTGCCACCACTCCTCTCATTTCCAGGTGGTCAGGTGCAGGAGAAGAGCCACCATTCACCATGGATTCTGTGGTCGTATATGACACTTGTGTCCTTATTCCAGGTCTACCTATAGCTTGGGTCAAGGTTTGTGGCTGCCTGTCAGTAAGAGCTTTGTGGTGCCGCCCGTGGAGCTTTCCATCAATCCTCTCGCCAGCTGCAAGACAGATGTTCTGGTGACGGAAGATCCGGCAGATGTCAGGTAGGAAGCAGATTTTGCATTTTTCTCATGCTTGAGTGACTACACTGCTTTTTAAATTGTTATTGAGGATGCAGTAATTTCTATGATGATAAGTTTGATTAATTTTATTCCAATACGAAATCTGATGTGATAGGTCCCCAGGCTGCGTGGGTCTGGGCCAGGTCTGTGTATATAGCTCTGAAGTCTGCCAATCCAGTCAGGTAAATTGCTATGAACCTGCAGCAAGTCAGTTCTGAAGTGACTTAGATTTAAGTTAGATTGCATAGCTTAAATAAATACATTTACCCATACAGAGGTGCCATCATCTTTCAAAAACTCATACGCATCCATCCAGCCCGCAATAGTCTGCTTTAGTGCTCATGAAGGGCCAAGGTCAGACCCTGGTGAAAGGTTATGTTGCTTGTCCAATTATTATGTAATTAGAGGTTTTGGGTTTTTTTTTTTTCTTCCTTGAATTCACTAAGTGCCCAGATATTCTCTGTCTCCCTGATTTTTGCAGGCTTGTGTTTTAACCAGATGTCATTGGACTTCATTGAATTGTAGAATCACAGAATGGTTTGGGTTGGAAGGGACTTTAGAGACCATGTAGTTCCAACCCCCCTGCCATGGGCAGGGACACCTTCCACTAGACCAGGTTGCTCCAAGCCTCATCCAGCCTGGCCTTGGACACTTCCAGGGATGGGGCATCTGGACTTGTGACTGTTCAGTCGGGAAGTGGGATCTAAGAGAGTGTTGCAGGAGAATTGTCCTGGTGGAAGGAGAGGCTGTTTGCTGGAAGATCAGGCTGAGGGTAGGCAATGGGCTGTCCCTTGGAAAAGGAGCCAGGTGAAATGGTTGTCCTCTGTTTCCCAGCTGGAACAGCAACCTCTGCCTTGGAGGAGAGCGGTGGTGGTGATTGTCCACCCTCTGCCTGGTTTGCAAGGGATTAACTGTAAACTGCGAGGGTTTAATTCCTGAGGTATTTGGTGTGTGTTCCCCTCTCCCCTGTTAAATTAAGGTTGAGTATGTGACTGTTGTGTGCCAAGGAGACACCATGATACTTCCCTCCTTCCCTCCCTCCCTCCCTTCCTCCTTCTCTCTCTCCCTCCCTCCCTCCCTCTTCACTGTCTTCTCCTGTTGGCTCAAGACAAAATTTCCTGACCTACAAATTCTTCTCTGTCTTGGGAATCATCTTCCTGGACACTGTCAGGATCCTGATGTCCTCCAGCCCCTTCTGTCTTTTCTTTTCCCAGAGCAATGGGATGATGGATTTCCATTGTTCTGTCCCATCATCAGGAGTGTTGGCAGGGCTATGGTTGGAATGAGTGCCTACAAAACCTACGGCAGAGCCAGGACTGGCATCCAGGAGGTCCTTACTTCCAAGTGTGGTTTTGGTGCTAATTACTGCTTTTTCCCTTCCCTGCAAAAAGAGAGTGATGGTACATATCTGTCTCAATTTGGCTCTCTTAGGAGTGTTGTTTTTCTTGTCTGCAGAAAACTATTGTTTTTTATTTGAGAAGATGAAGGGTCACCTTGTTGTACATTAACATTTTCCAAGCCAAAATGCCTGGAGAACATTATTTCTTGCCTCCTCACATCTTTGTTAATAGTACCTTAGCAAAGCTAGACGCTGGGAAGCTTGCTTTCTGCTCCAGTGCAGTAATTGTCTCCAGGCATTCAGCCTCGTGGAAGAGTCTCAGGATGGATGAACGCCCAAAGGAGTGGGAAGGAGGAGGGGATTTCTGGCAGGGAGGCTGTTGCCTAATCCCCTCATAAAGGGAACCTAAACTGAGAATTCCAGGTATAAATATTGGAGTGACCCAGGTAGAATGAGGGAGGCGAGCGCACGGCGCTTGTATCTTACATACAGGAGATGCTAAATTATTAAAACTTTAATAAACGTAATATTAAATATTTTATGTTGAATTATGGAAGGTTTCACAGATACAGTGCAAACCAAAAAGCGATCTATTATTTCTGCATTAGTACTTAAACACTTCTCAAGTGGGATCAGGCTGCTAGCTGAGGGTCCCCAGCACCCTGGGGTGGGTGGAGGCCAAGGTGGGGCTGCCCGAGGGGGGTGTGATGGGGCTAATGAGGAGCTGATGCTGGGGCTGTGCAGGTCCCCTGCAGTCAGCGAGCTACGATGTTGCTGTGTTGGTGCTCTCGGGCATCACCTTGGCCTGCCTCCGAGAACCAACTCGGAGGCTCTTGGGGGCTTTCATGTAACAAAAAAGGCATTTGTAGAGCTGCTTATCTTGCAGCCTCTTTGCTTTGTCCCTCTGGATGAGAAAAGTGGTGTAGCTTCCCAAGGGAGCTGTGATGCAGCAGCTTTGGAGGTTTGGATGTCAGGATGATGACCTTTGTTATCACCTTCCGTCGGAGGTGAATGTGTGCTGTCCATGTGTAGGTGTTCAAACACAGCCATCCCTCTGCATGGGGAAGGACCTGTTCCCTGGGCTGGGGGACAGTGGTGGCACTGCTGACCCTCCACGCTGGCAGCTCCTCGGGTGGTCCTGCAGCACCTGAGCTGTAACAGTCACGTCCCTGCTGTGTTATCCTGGGCTGTGTTACACCAGCTGCAACACGGCCGGGTCTCAGCACCCGGCGTGCCCTGTCTGTTGTCCTCTACCGCTGTGATGGCAGCTCAGCCCTGTGTTTCTCCTGTGCTCTAATAACAAGCGTGCTGCATTCCTCCAGACCTTTCATTAGTCTGACACCTTTTGGCTCCAGGGTCACTTGTCTTGGAGAGTTTAATGGAGGGAAATTGCAGAAATCCTGGTTTGGAGAAAACAAGTGATGAAGTCTTTACAACTCCAAGGGTTAAAGGTTCAAACGTGGCCTTGTGTTTTTATGAAGAGGCTTGAGACAGCGGAAGGGACAGGTGAGGCTCTGCCATTCAGCAGCTTTCAGGAGAAATGCTGACTCCCTGCTGCTTCTCCAGAGGGATGCTGCTCTCCGCGTCTGTCACCTGAGCGGTGCAGCAGGCTGTTTGCAGTGCTTGGATGAAGGGGGACGGAGGGCCCAAGCCTCGTCCCGTTGCTGCAGCCGGGGCATTAGAGGAACTTCCCGTAGGCAGGAGCCAAAGGGCTACGTGCAGACATCCCACCGGGGATGCTCCCACGTGTGCTGAGGCGTGAGTGGGACAGGGCTTTGCATGCAGACCTCGGTGGTGGAGGTTTTAGGGTGGTGTGTCATAAATTAAGCACGAGGGTGCTTAGAGTTAATGAAACTGCTATGTATAATTTATCAGTAACTGTATTGAGCATCCCCTCCTCGACCCCTGAGTCTGATCCTCTGCGTGATGATCACGTCTGTCACATGCCTGGGATCATGGCAGCCATGCTGACAAGGACATCTTTGTCCCAGTGCTGCGGGGCTCTCTCTACGCTGGGAAGCCTCTGGCTTGGGCTGGAGCCTGCCTCCTAGGCTGGGCAGGTTGACCCAGCAGTGCATCCCCTGCCAAGACAAGAAATACCTCCCAGTCCCACCTTGTCTCACTTGTTTTCAAGACCCCTCTCAGTTTCCCTTTCCCCATTGCTCCCATCCCTCTCTTTTATCTGTATTTGGCCCATAAACTGGTGATAAATGCAGTAGTCCATATTTTTTAAAAACAAATCATTATTAGGTGTTTAATCCTTTCGCTGCCATTCCCTGGACACCTAGCTGTCTCTTTTTGGCCCTTTAGGAAGTACCACGTGTCCCCTTTACAAGGAATCGCTGTAATTGCAGCCGCAGATGTCCCGTCAGCAGCTCACGGGGAGGACCCGCAGCCACAGCCCCTGGTCCCACCGCTACAGCACCGAGCATCCCTGTGGGAGACAACAGCAGCATCCCTTGGGATGCAGCCAGCTGCAGGGGACCGAGAGGGGAGATACCCCGGGGCGCAGAGCACAGCACTGGCAAATGCCTGGTGGTCCTGGTTCACTGTGCCACCCGCTCTGCAGAAAAGTTGCTAATTTGTGGCGAGCGCCTATAAATCAGAGGTGTGAGCCTCAGCTGCCGCCTGACATGACATATAGCTCTATCGTTATGGCAACCATAGAAACAAATAAAAGCCTTGCCTTCGCTTGACAGGCCTTTGAGATGTCCTGATGGAGAGACAAGTGTTCAGCAGTAGAATGAATTCTCTTGAACTCGCTGTCGATTCATCTTCGTTTTGCTCCCAAGTGAGCCCCTTTGCTCTCTGAATTTTTTGCCGAAGTACAATCAACTGGAGATATTTTTTTTCTTATATGTTTGCTATTTTATTTTCAGTTCTCTCGGTGGCAGAGAGCTCTGCTCCCCAGCTCGGCACGTGCACACATCCCATCTCGTGTCGAGGACAGGAGCTGGGTTTTTGTTCCCTGCCTGTGGCTTCTCCCGGTTCAGCCCTGCCGTGCCTGTGCTGCCCCAGGCTCACAGGCGTTTGGCAGTGATTTGGGCAGTCGTGATTTTGCAAACTGGTGCTGAGCGCTGCAGGGTGAGGCTCCCTGAGAGTGGAGGAGATTGAAAAACAAATTGGATGAGAAAGGGAATCTGGGCCAAGAGAGGGGAAACAACTTTGCTGTGGCCACCCTGCCACAGCAGCAGCAGAGCTCGTCTGCCCCATGGCTTAGCCTCGTGCCTCACCTGTGGGAGCACAGGGCAATGGGTGCTGCCGCAGGCCAGCACCACTGAAGCTCAGGGGTGGGCTGGGCTGGTCCCGGTGGGCAGCATGCCTTTGGGGTACGGGCAGGAGCAGGCAGAGGGCACTTTGCCAGCTCTTCTTGCCATTTGGTGCAGGAGATGCCATGGGGCTGTGGTCTTTCCTTCCTCCTTTTCTGTCTCCTTGAACAGAGCAGGCTGTGATTTCTAGATGCTCGAAACTGGAGGGACCATGAGCCAGGAGGCTGGGGTAGAGGGAGAAGCTCCGTTTTTGGGCTGTTGCTCAGTGGGGACCCAGGGACCTGCCTGCAGAGGCTCTTGCTCCATTGGTGCCCATAAAGCTGCCAGGAGCAGCTATCAGCAGGTGCCCGTGCTGAATGGACGGCTTCAAACGATGGAGCAAATTGATCGTTGTATCACCAGGGACAACTTACTCATTTCTGCAAAGAGGGCAATTTGTTACTGTGCACATCACAGAGACGCTGTCATTCCCGCAGATAACATCCCTGCCGCTCTGGCCTGGGCTGCTTATCACCCCAACATGCCGTGGTCTCACAGAAAGTGGTGGAGAAGCAGCCTGCAGGTCTTAAAACAGGGATAAAGGCAGCCTTTGGCCTCATCCTCTGGAGGGAAAGGACAGATGCTTTACAGAGAGGCAGCCACCAGCCCCTGCCCTGCATCTGTCAACTTAACATCATCCTGACTGCTTACCAGAGCTTTTTTCCTGCTCCCTGCTTCCTGCTTTGAATTATGAGAGCAGGTTAGGAGAGTCAGGTACGTCTCACTTGGTTACAGGGTGGCTAAATGGAGATGTAACCTTGCGGCAGCCACCACAGGGAGTGAGCAGCAAAATGAGAGGAATTACAGGGGTGATGTGGGTGATGAGATGGGAAGTGAGGGCACAGAGGAAAGTGGGGGGAAAACACCAAAACTCCAGCTGAAATTACCCAAGGAGTGTCTACAGTAGGTTAGAATTGAAATGTGGGTCTCCAGCACCTCTGGGAAAGCACAGGGACCTCACTGCCCTCAGCATTTCTCTTCCTAATCCATCACCAGCTGTGGGGGATCTTTCATGCCCAGAAGCAGAGGGGTATTTCAGCCCTCCCTCTCAGGGCATTTTAATGATTCCTGCTATGCTAATGCTGAGTTTCACTCTCTCTCTGTGCTCCCGCTGTGAACCCACTGCATTTTTGTGATCTTGATGCTGGGATGTAAAACTGCACAGAAAATGATCTTAAGGCTAGTGGATGTAAATTTGGACCTGGCTTGTTGGGAGTACCAGCAACAACTACAAGTTTGGCAGCTGAGTGACTGCTGTTCCTCTTGTCCGTGGAGCTGCAGAGCCCAGGAAGGAAAAATAACCCAAGGAGCAAACAGATTTTGTGTATATATTTATTTAGACAATTAAAAAACGATGGCACCCGCCAAATCCGCAGATGGTGTCTCACACCCAGAATGGTTCCCTTTAATGTACCTGGGATCTCCCAGCACAGAGTAGGGGTTGGCACTGGGGTCTGCCAGATCTGCTGCTGTAGCTGTGTATCCATCCATCCAACTGCCTGGAGCAGGATGTGTGGTGGGGCAGGATCCTGCTGGCGCTGAGACCAGCAGCGAGCACGGAGGGGGAGGCATGGGGTCTGAAACAGTGTGCTGATGTGTGTGCTTAGCAGAAAGGGCGATTCAAGGCAGTGAGATCAGGTGTTTCTTCAATGAAAGGAGTTCTCTGATGTTGTTTTTGTTTTTATGTCCCTGCCTTTGCTTTCTGTTAAACATGGGCCGGAGCATGTTTGTAACTGCCTGTTCAAAGTGCAGCCCCATGGCCTCTCTTTATTGAGCCTGCCTGTACTATTTTTCCTGAATTACATTTTTTTCCTCCCATCTGAGTTTTTTTTCCTTTGCCTTTGTGTCCATCTTTTTGCCTGTGAAGGGGAATAGAAGGTTTTCAGGCGGGAGAGGGACGAGACAGCTCATCCCCTGCTCCAGGCAGAGGTGGCTGTGTGGGAGCAGCATGGTGCTGGGATGGTGGGGACCTGTGCCAGGCTTGGGACAGGGAACCAGACAGGTCTCCTCCTCCTTGTCCTCCCCCTCTTCCTCCTGTGCTGGAAAGGGAGCTGTTGGAAGGGGTCAGATCATCAGGGATGGACACAGCAGTGCCAGGCCAGTGCTGTGGGGACAGATTATGGTGCAGGTACTTGAACCCCAGCAAGTGCAGAGTATTTGGGGTCAATTCCGCCCTCCACCAAATCAGAGCAAGCTGAGCCGTGTTGCCTTCACCCAGTGCCAGCCAAGAGCACATGGCTGCCCATCCAGGACTGGGAGCTGCACCCCTGGGTAGCTTCGGTCAGGAGAGGGACAGCAGAGGAACAAGGATAGTGGCAGCGGCAGGAGGGGCTGGATTTCCTGGGCACCTAGAGAAGGATGCTCTCAATCCCTGCTCTCTCTCCAGGGTTGTCTTCAGCAACTTTGCCCTTTAGGCTCCGAGATGCTCCGGTGGGATGAGGGCCCTGTCCTGCCCTGATGCACAGCTCACCTTCAGCTTAGCTGTGTCACTGGGGTTGTGGTCCTGGGTGAGGGAGTGACATTTGGAATGAGTTAATACCTTTTCTTCAGCTATTTCTTAGTGCAAAGTAGTGGTAAGAGCTGCGCTATCCGCCGGTTCTGATATGAGATTTCAGGTGCCTTAAACTTGTCCAGCGTGGCCAGTGTCTGCTCCTTCTTTCTCACTTTTATGTCCCATAACTTCCCTCGGATCACTTCATCCAGACAACAAAACTCACAAAATGCAGCCGAAACAAAACATTCCCGGGAGCATCCAAGGACCTGCAGCAGGCTCCATGGCCGGCGCTGGGGGGCAGGAATCATCTCGGCAGAGATGGGAGTGGGGTTGTACACGAAGAGGGGAGCTTTGTCTTTCTGCTTTAAGGGAACCTCAAGAAGACACTGCCCCTTGTAGGCTTGGAAACACGGAGTAGGTGGACCCCTAGGCTGATTTCTAAGGGATTTTTCACTGCCTGAAGGGAGAGGGGATGCACACGTTGCTGCAGAGGAGCGTTGTTCTTGCTGTGGAGGGACGAGGGAAGGCAGCTTTGTGCAAAGCAGCCAAAACCAGGGGGGAAAGCTCCTGTTCAGCTCTCAGCCCGGGGCAGGCAGCGACTGGGCGGCCACCACGGCTGCCAAACCCAGCGGCCGGGGGGCCAGCCGCAGACACGGCCAGCGAACCCGGGCGGCCACACTCTCCGGAGACAAATGAAGTTAATTAGTTTCAGCTCCTGCTCCTGAGCAGCTAGGGCTGGGGTGATGTTTCCATCGGCTCCAGTGGACTCGGCACAGTGCCCTGCCGCC
>NW_010274025.1:112773-140222 GCF_000690775.1 Eurypyga helias
GATTTTCTCCACTCTGGGATGTCACCCCGACTCTCGGAGTGATTTATTAGGGCAAAATGCCCTCTGTTCCTCCCACTGGCCTCGGGGCAGCAAGGGAGCCATGGGCACACTACTTTCCAGGCCATTCAGAGTAACTTTACTCGTGCTGTGCTTGTCCTTCTCATTCCAAGCAGTTTCCAGATGCAGGAGAGATGCTCCGCAGGCTCTCCCTGCCCCCTGACCTCCAGGCAAAGGACCAAAAACTGCTCAAAACAAGGTTACAAGCACCAAAAAGATCAACACATGCTTTAGAGACAGTGTCAGTGTTGCACAGTGGGACGGTGACCCATGTCTGACGTTGTCCATTGGCTCAGAAAACCTTCCTGTGCTCCCCACAGCTGGCCGGTGGGACCGCAGCCGGACCGGACCATCCGCCAGCTTAAATCATCCACCCTTTGCCTGCTCTGCCCAGCTTTCACATCACCGACCCTTTTTGTCTGCTTCTTTGCTGCTTACACAGTTCATCCTTTTCTGATTTAGATGTTTGATGTTTATAAGCGTGCGTCAGGTCTTTCTCCGTTCTCCCCAAGTCTGGCTGCTGGCTACAGAGTGAAAAGCAAAAGCTTTCTTAACCTTTTCCTGCTGCTATGTGTTTAAGGTCTGGTGGGCACCACTTTCCTGGGCACTACGCTGGCATGTGTTAAGCAGAATATTGTTCTGATGGACTAAAGGAGCGGTGCAGAGCTGGAGAGGTTTGGAAGGAGGGCTGGGGAATGAACAGGGAGTGGGAAATAGCAAGAAAATTAGGTGAAGCCTTGCAAAAAAAGAATCCCATCTTGGGAACTGCCCTGCTTTCACAGCCTGAAGAATTACTGTGCCATAATCAATTCAGCTCTAGACATTTCCTGCGGTGTTTTTGATATAATGAGGTGCTATTGGCTGCAACCAAGTGCCTTTTATCATCAGGCAGATGGGTGCAGTTAGGGACCCGCTGCCACGCCATGCCGCAGGCTGTGCCGGGCTCCAACGGGGCTGAGCAGCGCTGGTTGGGGTGGAGACAGGGACGGCAGAGCTTGGATGGGAATGAGGGTGTGGATGGACCACAAGGTCTGTATGTAATTTATCAAGAGCGTGTTTGCCCTTCACCAGAGGAATTGAAAGGGGCTGGTATTGAACAAGAGCCCTCAGTTGCATCTGACACTTTGGATAGTTTCATAGGACATGTTTGGGTCTGCTGGCACTGCAGCTGGATGGCTTTTGAGGTGGAACGTGTTCATGTCTCCTGCAAACAGAAGGTCCGGGTGTTGCATGCGGGGGTTTGTCCCATAGTCAGGTCACTCGATGTTGTTTCAACCGATATGTAAGGCAAAACTGGTTCAGGCTGGGGTAATGACCCCAGTGTGGCTCATCCTCCTGGCTGGTGGCTCTGCCATGGGCTGTCCCCCTGTCGCTACCTCGCCATGGCCCCCCACAGCCCTGCCCCTGCCCTGCGGCTGGCTCTCCCCCAGCAGCAGCTCGCTGGGAGCCGCGCTGAACCCAACAGCACACAATTAAACACCAGCTAATACTTCCCTGCTACTGCAGAGGACTTAAAATGACATAAATGAAGAAGCTGAGAATTAAGGCAGGATACTGTGTAAATATGCACTGAGCTTTTGTGGAGAGAAGTCTCTTTATTCAGTTCAGTCCACATTTCCTTTTTTTTGTGTAATCAGTGCATACCAAACACAGATGGGTTAGAGCTGCAGATGGGGGCTCTGAAATGTGGGTCCTCTGGTTGGAACCCAGGTTGGGGCCATAGCTGAGTAGTTTATACGGGGTTAATGATAAAGGTGTGAGTGGTTAAATGAAGGGCTCCTTGGCTGATGGAGTCCAAGGGTTCAATACGTTGCTTAAAACCATCCACACCAGACATGATCTGTGTGTGTTACAGGTCCCTGACGGGTGTCACTTGTCTACCTGAGTAAATGCTGCAGAGCAGTGATTCTGCGCTGCCTATTCAGGGCATGCCCTGAAAACCTAGTGGGAACGGATGGAGTTAACCGACCATGAGGCTCTTGCTCTCAGTCCCCCTTTTATCCCACATGTGCCCATGCTGCCAGCCCATAATCTGCCATTAACCCTTCATTAACTCACAGCCTGCCCGTATTTTGAAGCATGACCTTTAAGCTCAGCTGCACCACGGCTGTTTTCCCGGGTGGCAGTGTCTGCAGAGGCTCAGTGCACCAGGCGTTGGTGGCGGCTGCCAACCCGGCTCGCAGCCCGGCTGTGCCCATAGTCCCGGTGTAGGGGATCTGTAGGTGTTGAGTGGTGGTACCCGGGTTCCTCCTCTTGGTCCGTGGCGATGACTTCGTTCAGGGAAACTGTGGGTTTCTGCTCGCCTCCCGCCCACTTCTTCCTGGTGGCATTTTACCTGTAAGTTGGTAATTTGCTTCGGTTTGGGTCCAAAGGACATTAAATGCTGTTTTACTGACAGCAGAAATAAGCCCTCTTAGATCTGCTCCAAGTAGCTGGGATAGGCACTGCTGCAAGGCAAGACTTTATTATGGATGGACTATTCCAGGATATCCATCTCCTTAGTTCTTCCTTGTCCTTCCTGAACAGGTGGCTTATGTTTCCTGTTCCTGCAGGAGCTTTTGATGGCTCTGGTTATCATCTCCCTGTGGGAAAGGAGACCTGGGGGAGGCAGAGTGTGGGACTCCGCTTATCTGAGCCAAGAAGTCAGCACTACGTGGGTTGTGAGACCTGGCTGCTCCTCTCCCTTACAGGACCTTCTCGAAGAGTTAAAGTAGGAGCAGGTCATCCCTACATCGTGTGACTGTAGGCAAACCCCAGCCCACCATTACCACCCTCCTGCCTGGGCAGTGGGAGCTGGCTCCAAGTGAAGGTGCCCTCCTGCGTTTGCGTTAGTTTGACTTGGTGCCAGACCAGTGGGATGACATGGTTTTAGGGGGGGTGAAAGCCGTAATTTGCACCCCAACATAGCTGATAGGTGATACTGAGAGAGGAGGAGGAGGGTCCAGAATGGCTGTCATCAACCTGAAGGGCTTTTTGTGGCATCTCACTTGGAGCTCGGAGAGAGTTACAGGATGCTCCTTTCCTGGGATAGGCTGCATCACAGGCAATTAATTATAAACGGAAACCTCCTCTTTTATTGAAGCCTGCTTTGTAAAAATGAGCTTTTAGTATGGAAAAACTTAATTGAAGTAAAAACAGCGCCTGGCTTGCTTATAAAGGTCAAGTGGGCAGCAGATGGGCTCAGAAGCAGCAGGGGTGATTGGGTTGGGGGACAGTGTCTGTATCTGGGGAACAGCCATGCTAATCTGCTGCCCAGAAAAAAAATTGTGGAAAAGAAACCACAGAAATTCCTGTCGTCCCCTCACCCGGTCTTGAAAGGGACCAAGAAACGGGTGGGATTAAGTGGAAATCTGTCAAGTGGTGCAGGGAAAAGCCCTGGTTGTTGTGTGCCTTTTGGATTCATCAGCTGGGGCTTTGCAGGGATTTAAGGGAGCATGAAAAGATTTCCTGCTAAACATCTGGCTCCCCAGTATTTTGGCAGCATGCTGGGAGAGCACCATGTGTGCTCAGGCTGTGGGCAGAGGTGGGGAGGTGGCCGCAGCTTTGCTGTCCCTTTGCTGGGGGGTGGTAGTCCTGACCCCACCACCACTTCCAGCATGGATGGGCAGCTGTTCCCACGGAGGCTGTTGTCCTCTGAGTGTCCCTGCCTCTTAGTGTCATTCCAGATGTGCAGCTGTGGGTGATGGGGCATGCAGAGAGTTGGGAGCATCCCCCACAGATGCTTCAAACCACTCAACACCTTTCCCTGTGGCACCTGGTCAGGCAGATGGAGGGGGTGCCCAGAATAGCCCAAAATAATGCTGGTTTTGGGAAGCATGAGTGTTTGGCTGTGCAGACCCCAACTGGAGTAGCTGCAGCAGGTAGCTGGAACCAAGTCCCCAAGCTCTGGCATCTCTGCAGCAGCTGTGACAGTCTGACCTATGTCGAGATGTCACCTATTATAACCGGGGTTTTCTGGGCTTTGCAAGCTTCATCTGGGCTCTCCTGGCTTTCCCAGTGGGGGTGAGGCTGAGGGAGATTCAGGCTGGAAAGGGTTGAGCAATTCAGAGGGGGCTGAGCTGGTTTGCAGGGCCAGAGCGGGGTCTCTGTGTGCAGCATCAATTCTGCTGGTCAAGTGCCCACGCAGGCGCTTCCTCCGAGCAAAGCTACAGAAATGACCCAGTGCCAAGTGCTGGGTGACCTGTTTAGGAAAGCCACGTCTCTGCTCTGCCTTGGTGCACCAGAGTCCTGTCAAAGCCAGCCCCACTCCCTGTGCCACAGCTCCGACACAGCCGGGAGCTGCTGCGGTTGGTCCCTCGTGCCGCCGCGTGCCGGCACGGCCATGCAGCGTGCCAGCGCCTGCCCCACGCACCTCCCAGCGAGGGATTTCCCCCTGCAGCAGTAGAGCTGCTGCTGCTCCCAGAAGGGCTGCTTTTGCTTGCAGGAGATGCTGTGGCTGCAGAAGGCAGAGGAGGACACACTTGTGCTGGGAGCTGTGCCACTTGAACAGCCTCCACGACACAAGTGGAAGAATTTCTGTGTGCTCATCCTTGCTTTTTGGGGCTGAAGCAGGAGTATGTGCATCATCTTTTAGTTGCGTGTGTGTGCGTGTAGCCTCTCACTCAGGGAAGTTCAGCTCCCTGCCTGCACAAGGATGGCATTAATGGGAGAGCTGGGACGTGGGACAGGGACCCATCGCCCGAGTGGCTGCTGCTGTGCTCTGTCTCAGTTCCCTTGTTATAAAATCAGGAATGTTTTAGTAGAATGACCTCTGCCTTGGCCAAGACACTTGTGCTGCTTTTGGCTGAATTAATATACTCCACAGTAGCTAGTATGGGACTATGTTTTGGATTTGTGCTGAGAAGAATGTTGATAACACTGATGCTCTAGCTGTTGCCTGGTAATACTTATATTGACCCAAGGGCTTTCTCGGTTTCTGGTACTGCCCCTGTTGTCCCAGCTTCTTCTCTACAAGGAGTTGGGAGGAGACACAGCCTGGAGAGCTGACCCAATCTCACCAAAGGGACATTTCATGACATAAGGCATCATGCTCAGTGTATAAACTAAGGGAAGCTGACCCCGGGAGGGAGGGGAACACTGCTTGGGGATAGACTATTGGGTGGTAAGCAATTGTTGTGCTGAGCATCACATGTTTTTGTATATTCCTTTATCAATAATATTACTATTATTATTTCACAGAATCATAGAATAGTTTGGGTTGGAAGGGACCAGCTCATCTAGGTCCAATCTGTGAGAGCACTGGTGCAAATATCAGATAGGATCAATCCCAAAAGGGCTTGAAAAATGGTGTTGACAGCTCCCAGTCTTGTCTTCCAGCACATCTCAACAGCTGCTTTTGGTCGGTCTCTTAGCCACCCGGCAGTTCCATGTGAATCCTTATCCACGGTCGCTTTGCTAAGAATTTCCCTGCATCACTCAGTCACGTTATCTGTTGAAATCCAGACGGATCAGGTATTTCCCTTTCCTTAAAAAAAGCCAATACAAATTCTCTTATCACAGAAAGATAAGGGGGAATTGATACAGTTCAGAGTCAACAGGTACACAGAGAGAGGGGATGGGGACCAGCGTGTAGGTGGGAGCTGACACCCCCACTGCCTGTCCTGCCTGGGTGTGGCTGTTGTGCATTGACGCCTGTTGATGGGGTTGACCCCCTGGGGATGTTCCAGCCCCCCCACCGGATCCATGAGCTGTGCGAGCTCCCGTTGGCACAACCAAGAGCTTCCCGAGCTTCAACCAACATCAAGCCTTCCTTGGCTCAGCCCATCCTAAATGCCTCTAATCCCCTCCATGTCCCTTCCCAGTGCAGAAGCCTTCCTGGAGCCACCCGAGAAGGAGGGGTTCCTGCCTTCTCCCAGTGACAAAATCAATACCAAAGGCCTCCATTAATATTCTAGGAATGGCAGAGAAGATTGACTGCCTCATTAGCAGGCATCGTGTGAAACTCTGACAATAATTAACAACTCAACGGTCTTATTTGCTGGCCTATCACAGAAGTATTCAATCAAAAATGTAATTTGCTCGACGCTCCCATTTACCATAAAGAGAATATTCCTTCAAAGTTTTAAATAGACTAATTAAGAGGGAAGAAATACAGGGAAAAAAATTATTAACAGTATAGTTTTAATGGGAAATTACTGGAGCGTATTAATAATGCAATAACCATTTTTAACAGCTGTCTGTCAGTTTGTGGGCCGAGGTAATTAAATTAGTCACTAAAGGGTTAGTCAAATTAGGTGGCGGAGAGCAGCGCCGGGGCTAACGAAGGCGCGTCAGGCTTAATGCTCTGGCATACAAAGGAGGATGAGATGCTGAAGGAGGATGGGATGCTGACGTTCATGGCAGGATCTCTCCAAGGTCCCCAGGCACCAGCATCTCGCGTCTCCTCTCCTCGGTTTAGATGAACCCATCGTGTCGGGTGATGCGAGGAGCGGGTCAGAGCTTTGCGTTGGCAAAGGCTGGGTCATCTCTGGGGAAAATAATGAGAAAGAGTTTCATCTGAGCATGAGCATGGCCCAGGGTGGCCTCCGTGACGTCTGCTTCAGCCTGATGCTGCTCAGGTTTTTAATCTCTTTCCGAGAGCCAGAAGGCAGCTGTGCAGGAGCTTTTTGGTGGTTGCTTTCAAGGCTCTTATATTCTGTGGGTTTCAGGCTTGCGTTCTCCCTTCCTCCACCCCTCCGTCCTTTTTGAAATGAATCACAGTTAATTTTGGATGTTGTCGAGCCTGAAAACACATCTTTCTTGCCGCTAGCCTATTAAAAAATATATTTACAGCTCCATAAAGCAAAGCCAGCTGTCAAGGTAACGTCCTGCTGGCTCCTGTGTGCTCAGGGCGGAGAGCAAGGATTTGAAGAGGTGCTTGCTTGCTTGATTGCAGTGAAGATTTTAAGTTCAATGAAGAGGTTTCTGGCTAAAAAAATCGTCGTATCCAGACCAGGGAGGTGTTTTTGGGAAGCACGGTGCCCGGGGACCTGGGGTGCTGGTATTCCTGGCTGCTTCTGATCCCTTTCCTTCTCTGCTCCATATATCAGGGTGGGGATGCTGGCCTCTCACTTTGAGTGGGAAGGATTACTCCTTCCAGTGTGGGGTATTTTTTTGAGATTTGAGATGTTTTATCCATTTTATATTGATGAAGTAGGACCTTTTCTATAGTATGTTCATGTGGGAAAAAAAACCCAACACAAAGCAGTAACAAAAACCCAGAGGAAAACCCTCATCCAGCAAGAGGTACCAAAAGATGTGGTGGTTGTGTTTGGAGGGTGAAGATGTCTCTGGAGCCATGGCCTAAATCATGCAGAGCAAGGGTATGAATTTCCATATACTGGCTAAGAGTCTGGGCTTTTCTGGGCAATTTTCTCACTCTGATATTACGGAGAAGCACTCTCGAGATTTGTAGGTGATAGAGTTGATGGCAAAGCCTATATGTTCCCATGAGTAGTTTCCATTTTTGTGAATCAACGAGGGTTTATTTGTGTAATTCTTTGTCCCATCAGCCCCATTTCGAATGTAAGTTAACTACAGAGACAGCCCTACCTGCCTGAAGAGCTTGGGACTTTCTGCTCCTCTTTTTACATCATTAAGATAGATGTAAAGCTAGCAGTTGCTTTAATTGGGTGATTTTGGGGGGGGGAAATGTCTCTCAGTCGGCACATGGAGGGTCAAATAAATACCCAGTGAAAGCAGCTCTGATTCAGCTGTTGGCTCCTCAGATCATTTCCAGAGGAGAATCCTGGGAGAAGGGAAATTATAAAACCCATCAAACCCACCAAAACACCTCAATATCCCAACAACTGAAAAAAAAAATGTTCCCGCCCATATTGCTGCGGAGTGAGCGGCCGGGCTGGGCGCACCGGTGAAGGCAAGCCCTCCTCTTTCTCACATGTTGGAGAATTACAAGCCGTATAGATTATTTTAATGGCCATATTACTTCCAACTGTGCTTCTACCATCTGTTCTTCCCCAATTACGGATGCAAAAACCCAGCATGTTTCTCCATTCCGGCAGTAGAGAATGAAATATAAGGGCTGTAAAAGGGTGTATATTCTTTCAACAATGTAGTTGGCACCTGCGATATTGTGTTCACTCTTCTGACCTACGTTGGTCGGGATGCTCCGCCTGGTCCCTCCGCACCATTCCCGGCCGATGCCTGGATCTGCAGTGGCAGAGGATAAAAGGAAGAGGCTGGTGTGCTACATGATTTGTCCAAGGCATGCGGGGCAGCTGAATTATTAACGTTGACCGAGTGTCTAAGTGCTACAAAACTCGACAAGAACCTCTTACCTCCAGCACAGCGATAAATAGGATCGAGGCACGGTGGGAGGGAAGGAATTAAGGCAGGACATCAAAGACTGGATTCTGTCAAGTAAATCACGCCATTGCTTCAGTAAAAGAGTCCCTAAATGTTTTATTAGGGATTTTCAACAACTACCAAAATTAAGATGGAAGGGATGAATTATTAAAAAATAGATTAACTAAACTAGCCTCTGAATTAAACATGAAAGGTACCTGCCAGGAGTGGCGTGGCCACCGTGTGCTGCAGGCATCCGAGTCCTGGACATAGTGGAGGTGGCCTGGAGAGGGGGAGCGACGATGCTGAGGGGGCGGGGGGCTGCAAGCCGCTCTGGTGGGTTGGGGTTGTGGGGTTGCGTTGCCAGGGCACCTCAAGGCTGGCTGCGGGGTCAGGAAAGCTGAGTGCTAGGTGCTGCGTAGGCGTCGAAGGAGAGGTTTGTGCCCTGGAGAGAGGCTACACAAGGTGGAGCAAAGGGAATAACGTTGACCCTTGTTAAATAATGCAGGAGACAAAGGCACAGAAAGGTGACTGGCCTGAAGTAGTTGAGCCAGGAGCTGAACTTCCTTTTGCTCTGTGCCAGTCTGGTGTTACCAGCTCAAAACCATCCGTGGCAGAAGAGAGACCAAGCCTGCGTACAGCTCCGGGGCTGTGCCTGGCGCTGGGATCTCTGGTCCTGCTCCACCAGCCTTGATGCTCACAGCAGGGTAGAAGAGCCCCCAGGCTGGGTGGGAGGGTGAGGAGGGCTCCCACGGTCCCTCCTGCCTGCACACTTGGAGGATGGGCATGTGGTTTGGGTGGTGCCAACACCAACAGCTGGCACTGCCCTGGCCAGAGTAAGGGTCTGTCTACACCTTTGCTTAGCTTAGGCATGTTCTGCCCTCAGCTTGCTGCGTGCCTGTGAGCAGGTGATTTCAGTGTCTTGGGCTACATTTTTCCCTGCTGCCAAATAGAGACAATATATTAATCTCTTCCTAAAGTGACCGTGTGATCTGAATTTGCTGTTTAAGTGCCTTCGCAGTATGATCTCTCCCAGTGTCATGCGTGCAGGGCTATGGCAGCCTGTGAAGGCTGCAAAAATGGGCAGTGGAGAGATGCTTTTGTCTCTGGTTTGTTTTATTCCAGCCCCCAGGAGGGTGTGGGAGCATCATCTCCCGGTGCTAAACACAAAATGGGGGGGATTTCTATTTGTTTGTTCTCTCTTTCTTCTTCCCCAACACGTTCAAAGCTCCTACGTGCCAGTCTACAGTCAAACTCCTGCGAATGCCAGCGGTAGTACAGCTGCTAGGAACAATTCACAGCGTCTACAGTAGCACTGCTTTAAGGTGCACTCTGATGGAACAAGCGGAGGCTTCATTCATAATAATAATAAAACGCTATTTTGCCGTTATAGGCTGCTTTTCATCTTCACAACTCAAAGGAGCAATAATTAACTGTGTGGCACGGTGGGAGTTAGGTAGCTGTTTCTGTCCTCGTTTTACACATGAGGAGTCTGGAGCGTTGACACATCCTGCGAGTTGCCCGTGGTCATGGGGTAATTCACCATCTGAGTCTGCAGCAGATCCCAAAATGCCAGCTCCCACTCTGAGTTTCTTCCTGGGAAGGCTCTCTGATCACCTCCTGTGGCAGAGCAGCCCCCTCAGGAGTTCAGGAGATGATCTGCATTTCCTTAAATTGAGGCTGGTTTTGGGTAGATAGAGGTGAATATTGCTGAGGTCAAATTTGAGTCTTCTAATGTGAATTAGGCTAAACGCTGAAGGCAAATTCCTTGCTCTTGGGCCAGTGATCAGGCAGTGTTTCAGCTTTGTGGTGCTCCTTCCAGTGAGAGAAAAACTTGGAGAAATAAGTTAAGCTCAGTCTTTGCTATGACCCTCGCTCCTTGCAAATGGGTGAAATGGTAAAAATCCAGCAACTGATGGTTTTCTTGCTTGTAAATCCCCAGGTTTGCCTCTCCAGTGAGATCTGCCTCCAAAAACCTCCTCCTTGACTCTCTTTCCAAGGGTCACATTCACAGAGGCTTGTTTCTGCTGCCGCTTTTTGGCTGAAAGTCAATGTTTTGGCACTTGTGTATGTAATCAAAGAGGAGTCTTGGCCTGTACTTTAGGAGAGCGTTTGTCTGAGAGGCTTGGGGTAACCCTCATCTCTCCTTGCACATGGCATCGGGTCGGCATCGCTCTCTGTGCAGCTGCACTGTGAAGTGGGTCAGGCTGAGAGGTCACCCCGTGAAGAGCAGTAGGGTGCAGGGTGGTGCGATCAGCCCTCCTGCCTCCTCCGAGAGCCCACACGATGCTCGCAGCTCCCCCTTCTATCCGGAGGCATTGGCTGCCACGGGCTCTGATGGATGCTCCTGGCATCCCTAGGGAGATCTTCACCTGTCGCTCTCTGCCCTGGCAGATGGGGGGTCATGGGGTCTGTGGTGGGACCCTGGGCTCTGCATGGCTCCATGTCTGCCTCTGGTGCCTTTCAGAGGAAGCAAATTGTATCCTGGGCGTCCCTGGGGCAGAACTTGGCACGGAAGCCTTTCCATGTAGTTTCCTTAATTAAGATAGACAATAAAATAAAGGCAGTGAGAGGAATGTGATGGGCAGGAGGAGGAGGGTGGTCCTGCAGTGTGCAAATGATCTTCTTGTCTTTTTTTTTTTCCCTCTTTTTCTCATGTCATCAATCTCCTGTTGCTAAATGTGCAGCTGGAGAGCGAGTTCCCAGGCAAACATCCCCCTGATAGGTTTTGACAGACCTAATCAGGCAGGAGTAGTGATGACCACGTCCCACGCTCCTGTGAATTGCTATTCAAACTGGATATCTTTCACCGTGACACTGGCAGCTGAAACGAACCTGATGGCTGAGACCTGGCTGGCCTGAGGGGAGGGATGCTCCCATTCCACGCACAGCTCCCATTGTCGCCCGTGGGCTCGGACCCCCGATGCCTCCCTTGCAAACTCTGCCGGGGCGCAGCTCTTCTAAACGCCTTTGATGTCAGACACTTAGTGCTAATAATTGAGCTCAAAGAAGAACCTGCCGGGAGGTGTAGTCTCTTCTGCCCTTAATAAATGCATATATTCTTTATGTTCTGCTTAATAATGCAGTAGTGCAAAGGTGTACAGATGAAGGGAGGATGTCTGCTCTGGGATGCTTGGTATCAGAGTGAGGCCGGAGGAGCTCCGAGTTAAACTTTGAAATCAGTGCGTGCTTCTGTGTAAGTGCGGTGCTGCCACGGGTTTAACGCAGTCGTCTGTTCTTTAGAGGTGCTTCAGGTCGTGGATTATTGTTGAGAGGGGGTAGGCTTGTGAATAAAAAAAATAACCCAGCAAAGTAAGGAGGAGAGCCTTCCAAAGTGATGCTTCCTTCGGAAACCTGAGTCTGGGAGCAGTGAGCGCCCTGGGAGCCTGCTCAGCCCTCTGCACTCCCACCCGTTCAGTAGCCCTGCTTGGCAGGTAGCGACAGTGTCAAGAGGTTGAAAGGTGGGCCAGCACAGCCAGGCCAATGAATCCTGTTGTGGGCACTCAGATTTTGGCATCTTGCAGGTTTGTATCTCGTGGTAGAGCTGTGGTGTCCAAGACACTGCAAAGTGCCAGGAGTTTTCTCCATGACCGAGGCTTTCTGCCTCTCTCATGAATGGTGTTTTAGCTATCTAATGCTGTGCGTGTCCTCCAGACCTTCCTTTTCCTCAGGAGGGCAAACAACAGGCTCCTCCTTCTCTCCTTGGCATCTGTCGCAACAGCTCCAAGGGCTGGGACTGATTTGACTGAGCTTAGAAGTAGCTAGGATCATCCCTGGATCTGTATCTAAGCTAGTCCCTGAAGCTGCCTTTTCTAACCAGTGGAGCTGTGGTCTGTGGAGCTTGGGGCACTGATGAGCTCTTGCTGCAACCCTTTACCACCTTAGGGCAGAGAGGGATCATCCCCAAAACGAGTCAGTCTACCCCAGTGAGTTTGGAGGGAGCCCAAAGTGACCAGTCCTATGCGTGTGATCTTGGGATGGGTGAGCTGAATCCCAGCCTCAGCATCTCTGAGATCTGGGGAAGGGTTGGTCTGGCCACTTCTGGACCAGCAGCAGTCCCATCTCAGCCCTGCACAGGTTAAAATGCCATTGGCACCAGCAGATGCTCATTGCAGGAAAAATCCTGGCTTGGGATTTGGGTTGGGGGTCTACTGTTTTAAGCATGCTAGACCCAGTCCCACAGCACAGTCTCAAGCCTCATTGGCCCTGACGTGGTTCCTGCTTCCCAGCACTTAGCTCCCAAGTGAAACACCCTTACGTGAGATTTGGATGTGCACCCTGCTTCAGCCTTCCTGCCTTTAACCCTCTCTCTTCCTCAGGTAAATGATGTTGTTCCCTGTTCCACGTTCAACTCCCCATTCAATTTATCTTGTTTATTGACCCAAGCAGAAAGTCAATGTTTTCTTCATCTGCCATTTGCTTCGATGGCAGCCAATTTGGTGCAGCAGGAACAAAAATGGATGCAACAGAGTTCAGTGCCAGATTTTTCTCCTCTTTTTTTTTTTTTTATAATGCTGATTATCCTTTTTTCTGAACATACCTGGTGCTGGACACAGCTCGGCAGCCTTTGCTGTGCGATATGGCTGCAGGCAAGGCTAAAAATGTACAGCAATTACCCTGCAAATCGGAGAGCCGAGAGGAAGCCTGGGGGTCAGCTCATTACAGGCAGGCGTTGCTGCAGCCAGGACTGCCTGCTTCCTCCTGGGGGGTGCCGTTTGTTTGTGAAATGTTGGCTTCTGGGGGTTTCATGTGCATTTGAAACTCTGTCTCTTCCTCAAAAGTCTGAAGGTGATGGTTTGCAGCCGTTGCCTGGATCAGAGCAGCATGCTGTGGGCTCCAGGGGGCTGTGGCTTGCAATGGGTGTGTGAAAGAGGATGGGGAAAGGTCTCCACTGGGCTATTACTAAGACTGTGAATCAGGAAATGTTCATTGAAGAGGGCTGTTGCATGCACGGGTCTGAAAACAGCTTCTGCCCCAAGGAATTTGCAAATCGGGGGCGGCTTGTGGCTGCTTTGAGGTGTGTCCAGGTGGTGGTGAGAAGGGTATGGGGCATCTTGGGAGGGGAGATATAAGGCAAACCCTCCTGGCAGTGTGGGGGCAGCTTTAAGACGTAGCCAAAGGGATCTAGGGAGTTGTGGCCATTACGTAGGGAGGTCCTGGACCTCCCTCAGCCACCGATGCCCACTGCTTTCCCCATGCCAGTGGTGGCATCTCCCTGACCCTGGGCTGAGCTTCTTCAGGGATTTAAACCAGCAGATAACCCCTCTTTCTCCATGGTAGGAAATTATTTGCTCTCAAGTGCTCACCTCTCCAGGCAGGTGGGATACTGGCCCCTACCAAAAGCAAGTGGCAGCTCAGGATGCTCCTCACCCCTAGGACCAGACCCACGGTGTCCTCGTGAGGGCTCAGTGACTGATGGCTTACCAAAGTGCTGCCCTTGAGACAAACCCGGCTGGACTCCGAGGAGCTGCTAATGGATGCTGGGCACCTTAGAAAACAGAGTCTGCATTGGGTGCCTAGATAAGAGCAGAGTCCTTTTGAAAAACCTGCCCATATGGACAGAAAATCCCTATGCAAATCTCTCCCCAGGTATAAAATTAATTGGATTCCAACTTCAAAGTCTACTTCTGGAAACGAGCTGTAAATAATCTAGTTGTGCCTCAGTTCCTCTGTCTGTGGACATTCACCTGGCTTTTTCAAAGCCAGTGAGCGTTGCTGATAGAAGGGGCTATATATAGCAGCAAAGCTATGCATATATGTATACGTATGCATAAATACAGCCCTAGTAACTGACCCAGGTGTGTGGTGTTTTCTAAAATACAGCTCATGGGTTTGGTTCTGAAAATGCTCTGGTTTTGCTTCCAGTGTGCCTTTACCCACCTCCCCGTGCAGCCGTACACACCCCCATGACACGGGATGCTTGTTCACCCGGGGTTGTGGCTGGGAGCACCGCACCCAGCTCCCCAAGTCTGAGGGGAGCAGGCAGCGTGGATGGGGTCCGGTGATCCCCGGGATCTCCGTGGGCTGTCCTCCCTGCTGCGAGCATCTCATCAGTGCAGGGACCTCCTGTCCCAGCGCTTATCCCTGCCTGTGTGGGGATGGCCGATCCCCAGCACCCGGTTTTCCAGGGGCTGAACACTGTCTCTTCCTCGCGGATCAATAGGAGCATCTGTGAAAAATCAGGGCATGAATGTCAGATCCTGCAGCCCTGGCTGTTTCCTATTTATCTAATCTAATTCTATCGGCATTTCTAAAGTGCTTATCGCTACTGCATCTAAGCACTTTACATGTTTCTTGAGAAAAGATTCCCAATCGCTGTGTAATGAGAGTGTTTGAGTCTGGGACGTGGCTGGTTGCAGTGCCTGGGTGCAGGCAAAGAACAGGCTAAAGGATAACTCACTCCCTCTCCCAGTTTCCCTGCAAAGTCCAGATTTTCCTGGTGAAAGTCAGATCTAGGAGAGCATATCAGAACAGAAAACTTACCCAAATTCCTCTGAAGGCTACAAAAGGGAAGGAAAACCACAGTGACTCATTTTGTTCCAAGGCACATGATGAGGTCTGAGCCCAAGTTGGGATTTTCAAGTTGCCATTGCGAAATGCTCATGATGACCCGTGGGTCACTGCGGGCTGTCTCTGCCTCCATGGGGCTGGTGGAAAAGCTGTGGCACGGGGGGCTGTTCACCCCTGGGGCTGGGATATGGACTTACAGCTCCTCTCTCTCTGCCTTTCTGGCTCCTCCAAGTTCCCAGCAGCAAACAAATTCTGATTTTCTAGGTGGGGAAGAGATGGGAACAGCCACAGCCAAGCTCTCTTTTGGGCTAGACTGTATATCTGTTTTAAATGGGAAAATCCTTTAGCTCATCCCAGGCTCATCCCTTTGGGATGATGAACAGTCAGTGACCTGAAATCTTGGTTTGCTAATGGCTGATATTTTTTAAGGGCAAAGACAAGGTAAAGGTGGCTGAATGCTCCATTCCTCTCCGGAGCGTGATCATGTCTGTGTTGGGAGCAGATGCGGGTGAGGTAGTGAGGAGATGCCCAGAGCTCATCACGGCAGTGAGATTAATGGTGTTTTTCGCCATGCCACATAGGGTCTGTACGAATCTGTGCTTTATTCGAACCAGCCCAGGCAGGGCTGCAATCACTGCATGGTTCTGGGGTGGCCTGACCCATCTCATGATGTTTTCAGCCTTTAATAATTTAGGATGAGAGATCCCAGGCCTTCTGTCCAGGCTTTTGCTCAATTGCTTGTTTTCCTAAGATTTCTTTTTTTCCCCCAGGCAAAACTGTTGCAGAGGATTGAGGCAGATATTTTGTGGAGGGTCTCTCTTTTACAGGCGAAGAACCACCTTAATTTGGCCGGCTTAAAAGCGCTTTTGAAAAGCTGGAATCGCTGCACACGGCGTGAAGCCTCGTTTGATTTTAGCAGCAGAGCCGGCAGCAATCCTCCCTGCCCGAGCACAGCCGAGCATCCCCGCTCCCCAACACTGGCTGAGGGCGTGAGGGAGGGCAGCAGCAGCTGGTCAAAAATATTGAGTTTGGGTCTAGCAAGGAAGGGGAACCGGGGGTATAGAGGAGAGGAATGAGCTATACTGGGACAAGAGAGGAAGAGGACGATGAGCAGGCAAGTAGGAGCCTGCCCAGGAGATTTTGCTCCAGGGATTGCTCTGCCTGCCAAAGGCTGAGCGATGCTGCGTCCCACAATTGTAAAATGGCCTTTTTCCAGACTGAACACCTTCCCATTCCTCCCTGGCCAGAATAAAACCCCGACTAGGCTCCTCTTTAGCAAATGTTATCAGTTATGGAAAACTCTTGGGAGTTTGGAGGTTGGGAGGTGCCAGGGTCAGTTTGTTGTGCAGCCTTCAGGCAGGTCCCCTGTGCATATGCGTTATGAAACCCTCTTTAATGGCGTGATCACATCCCAGTTTCTCACCTTTGCCTTGCTCAGCACAGCTGATGAACCTGCTCTGGGAATGATCTGCATTAATGTAGAGCTGTAAAAACTTCAGCTGAAGTAAATGAGAGCTGTGCTTGGAGCAGGGGAAGTGTCATTTAATGCTAAGCACTCTGAAAAATCAAGTTAAAATGTCTTGAATTTGGTGCATGCAATGTAGTGGATGTTTTTTACATTACTGTTCCTGGGCCTTAGCTCCCCATCTGTAAAATGGGGATGGTAACAGGGAGATTGGGAACTTAATCACTTTATTGGTTGTGAAATACTGCTGTTTTCTGGTGTTGAGCAAAGAAGCAGCAACCCAGGCGGAGCTGAGTATTGTGCATGCAGAGCAGTGTCTGAGTACCATAAAGCAGGAGCTGTGTGTCCTCCAACGAGGAGGAAACAAGATACTGAGAAGGTGCAGATGGAGTTGTTTGTAGGGCACTGAGAAGCCTGCAGATTTTACAGGTACCCAGGGGTGGGGTTTGGGATGCCGAAACACTGAGCTCCTGATTGTTTCAGGTCCCCAGAGGCACCTGGCTGCAGCTCAGCACCATCACCTTTGGGGTTCGGGGAGAGAGAGGTCCTTCAGATAACCCTCCTGTATGTGGTCTTGCAATCAACACCTTCATCAAAGTGCATAATTACCAGAGACTGAATTAAGGTTGCCTTGGCAACTTTAGTTCTCATATTTTCTTAAGTTTGGAGTATGTGACGTTGTAACCTTTATAATTTCCTTTATTACAGTTTTTCTGCGTGCACAGACCTGCGCGGACGCGCGCTGCGGGCAGGGGCTCCCGTTTGCCGGATGCCTGAGGGACCTCGGTGTCTCACCGGCTTTGCAGTGCCCATCTTAGCTCTGCAGCCCTGCTAGCACGGGCGTTCCGTGGAGACTTGGTCTGGGTCTGCAGGATCCCTTTGCCAGCAGAGATCCCACCATCCATGTGGAGATAGCCTGGGCATGGCATCCCTCACGGAGGGCTTTGCTCCCTGTAAATTTAACTGGGGGGTACTGTGCTTGGCAGCTCTACTGGATGTGGGTGGCAGGGCTGTTGGAAGGGCTGGGTTGCATCCAGGCAGTTGCAGGAGCAAGCTGGGGTGAGAACAGAGCCCATGCTGCTTCCTGCGAGCTCCTGCAGAAGCGTGATGCCCATGGAGGGTCTGGCACCGGCCCTTGGTCACGACACATGGCTCTGGGGTCAGAACCGGGGTTTCATTAATATCAAACCAGCTTCCCCCTGCTGCCACCCCTCTCTTCTCCTCTGGCACCGTGTGCTTTGCTCCATCCCTCCGGATGAGCCCATGGGACTCCCAGCCACCCCCTGCACGGTGCAGCATGTCACTGGCAGGGCTGGCAGAAGTGGGGCGGGATGCCCCTCTCAGGGCAGTGAGCTCTGCTCGGCCACTGTGAGCCACGAGCTCGCCCTGGGGTCTCTCACTTCCCCTTCTGCGAGGCTTTTTCCCTTCCTTGTTATCACCGTGTTACTTCTGAGCATGAAAAATACCCGCCAGTTGTGTATTTTATTTCCAAATTTAAGCCAGAGATGTATTTACAAGTTTACTATTTTGAAATGAACGTTTGAGACGATGGGATGGAAGAAATTGCTGGATAAACTGAGCCAGTAAAAATATTAATTAGCACAGAGAAATCATTTGCTAATTTTCATTTATGTATTTTTTAATTACGCATTGCTGCCTTTACTGATAACCCCTGCACCAATAGTGTGATCCATTTTGCTAGATAAATATAATACTTCCTAACTTAATTAGTGCTCAATTACTATTAATTAATACATACTACTACTACTGATTCTGTGTTGAACAAGCAGATTCCTCTACTATTAACTGTTTAAATTATTAACATTTGGAGCTGCCTAGACCCCTTCACCAAGAGGTGTTGGCTGGTAATTGTAGTGGTGTGAGGGGCCAGGCAGCTCCTCACTGACCCTGGAGCTGTCTGTTCCTGGCAGGCTAAAGGCTGTGTTCTTTAATTATTTAATCTATTAAGAAGTTGAAACTGTGCTTTTCCCGTGGTTCTGGTTTGCTGCCATTTCTTAGACTTTTAGAACTCAAGGTTTTTCTTTGCAGCTGAAGTTTGGAGGAGCAGTGTAGGAAAACGATCAGGCTCATCTCCGATAACTTTGCGTGCTTCAGAGGTAAATAATTACTAAAGTTAATAAAACTGAATTAGGTATGTCTGGCTTGGGCTGGTGACATAGTCTGCAAAGGGAAATGGATTCCATTGAAGCTGAAAACACTGGCTGGGATGGCAGGAGCGGTTGTGGTGGTAGCAGGAGAGAGGGAGTGCTCTGCTTATCTCAAATAAATGCAGGACAGGGCGGTGGGGATAGAGGCAATGCCCATCCCTTTCGCCGCAGCATGTCGGGGGGGGACAGGAGGCTTGGCAGCACTGTTTCTCCTCCCAGTCGGTGTTTCCAACTGGCTTTGTGTGGGATTTCTCACCCACTGAGGGCATTTACTGTGCTCCAAGCTCCTGCACCATCCCATCCCATTCCATCCCATCCCACCCACATTTTGCTGTCAAGGTGCCTGATGCACAGAGGCATCCTGACCATCACATCACTGCATGGGAAACACAACCTGATGAATTTGGGGTTAATCACGAGCCCTGATGAAGCTGGCCCTGACACGTGTAATTCCCAACGCGTGTACAGACCCTGGATTTTCATCCCTATGAAGGCTCCTGCGCCTTTTCTTAAATCTCCCGGTGCTGGGGTTGTCTGGGAGACTGAGCCAGCACCGCCTGCGTTTGGCTTTGGCTTTGGCAGGGTTGAAGTGGCAAGCGCGACGCTTCCCTGAAATGGGGGAAAAACGCTCAGAATGAAAACGATTTTGTTTATCTGCTCCGTGGCATCCTGCTCCTTCATATGGCAGAGCCACACCACATCTGAGGGGGCAGCATTGGGGTGGGATGGGCTGGTGAGCCCTGGCATCCCCCGGGATATGCCCTGCTTGCCATGGGCTTTCCGAGCTCGCTTTTATTCCGGTGTGTTTGGTTTTGCTTTGCTTGGCTGTAATTAAATTTCTAGCCTTTGTGGTTGCCGAGGTGAGCTTCAAAACGCTGCAGCGGAGCGATGGTTTTGTTGAATCTGTAGCAAATTACTGAAGCGCAGGGAATTTTTCACACTTTCCACCTCGAGGTTTTTGGGAGAGCGTTTTTGCAAGTGTTTATTATAGTATTACCAGAAGAAGTGAGACTGCCCAGAAAATTTATAGCAAGCAGCTCAGCAGCAGCGGAATGTCAGCGTAGCTCCACTGAAGAGCTTTCTCCAGCGTCACTCAAGTGAGGATGATTTCCCCCTTTTTAGGACTGGGAAGGTATTTTTTCTTCAAACCTCCCAGCACTATTAGAGTGGCTGAAAAGTGTCTGTGGGAGTGCTGGGCAGAAACTCGGGTTTTCTTGCAGAAAATAATAAATCTGCTGCCTGCACATACATCTTCAGGCACCGCACTAGGAAACCTGGTTGAAGATGTGAGCTTAAACGTGCCAGATTTTCAGACTGTGGAGTCCCCAAGTTAGAAGCTGTCACTTCTTTGTCGGGTCCTCGGATGCTGGGGCTGGAGATGAACTTTTCCAGAGCATCCCAGCTTGGTCTGTGTGCAGTTGGACTCGCCTGGGAGACAGCTCATGGCTTGGTGCTGCGGGGGGTGTTTGGTGCATTCCCTGTAGACGTGGGAACCGTGGTGGGGGCAGGAGAGGGCTGTAGGGAGAATGGTCTCTTGTTGATGGCAAAATAAAATCTGAAAAGGGTTGAAATCCTAAAAAAGTATATTCTGTTGCTTTTAAATCAGAGACCACTTTTCTCAGGTGGCCATTTTTTGCACATTCATCATAATTTGGGTGTTTAACTGCATGGCCCTCTGTAGAGAACGGCTGAGCCCGTGGTACAGTCAAACCCGGCTGGAATTGTACGGTGAGCACGGGAAGTACTCAAAGTACTAAAATAACTTTGAAAGCATCTCCAGTTGGACATCCAGTGGTGATGAGCACCTCTGATCCTGTTCTCTGGTTGCCTTGGCTCCACGTCTTAAGTGTGAAGAAAATAATACCCGGCGTGCAGAAGCTGTGAGTATAAACTAACGTTGGTGAGATGAGGGGAAGGCCCCCGGGGAAGGGATGGCTCTGACTCAGCAGGCGAGCGGGAATGCCATGTGCTGAGAGCAGGTGGTGGTACAGAGGGGTCCCTAGGAGTCTGCTGGCAGCCAGGGTCCCAGCCCCACACGCTGGTCAAACCCCAATGCTTCTGAATGCGCAGGTACAGTGTGGGGTTTTATCTATGTAATGCTTTTATAAAAAATGTGACAGCTTTGCCGTGCACCCTCAGCTGGGGGCAGGCAGCCTCTTCGTGCCCATTCCTGTGATGAATTTTGCTGGGCGTTGTGTGAACACTCTGAGCTCTTCCCATCCTCAACAGCCCAAGCACTGCAGTGCAGGGACCCGGGATGAAGGGCTGGGTTAACTTTGCTCCTGCAAAGTCTATAGTTCCCCCTCCAATTTGATCTTTCAATCTTGCAGCCGAGAGCCCCTACCCTTCCCAGCTCACCATCTTCCACCCAGCATTTGCAATTCCTGGCTGGTGAGAAAGTTTCCAACACATGTAGCTTCAGACAAGAAAGAGGCAGAACCATGCGCACAGCAAAAAGGCTCGTGCAGGTCCCATTTCCACCGACCCCGTTAATGGTTTGGGTGGTTTACTCTGAAACTCACGGAAGAGTTTGGCAAACTCACTAATGATTTCAGCACTGGCCAGATTAGCAGAGGAAAATGGGGATTTAATGGGAGAAAGGGAGCAGAGGAAGACAGAAGTGTAATAGGCTCTGAGCTCAAGTGATGCTCAGAGGGAGCGTTTGCTGGGGTGGAAATAATTGACCCACCATGTGGACAGGACTTTGACTGTTGCAGGTGTAGGGCTGTGCCTGGGGACTCCTCGAAGGGTTTTTCCCCCATGGCAGACATCCAGCTGTCCCTGAAAACTGCCCCGGAGGGATGGATGCTCACCTTAGCTGTGCCCTTGGCGCATTTCAGGGCTGGGTAAGGCCGTGATGGGGTCTGGAAGGGGGAAGCAGCCATGGCTCCCACACAAGCACCCATGGGGCAGAGGGTGAGTGTTCCTCTGGGTAAAGCCAGCTTTGGGTGAGATGACCTGGTCGGGCAGGGAAGAAGGGGGAAAGGCAGAGGAGACCCAGGTTTAACCCCTGAATAATGGGAAAAAGGAGCAAAGCCTGGGGAGGCAGACGCCTCTCCAGTGAGCTCTTGGCAGTGAGAACACCAGCCTTTCCTCCAGCCTTGCAGCATAGCAAGTGTTTTGTGGCCAGAGCTGATCAGAATTACTCAGGGAGCAGCTGTTGGGCTGAAAAATCTGCAGAATCTGGGTGTAAATTTCTCTGTCTTGGTTTGCAAGTGCATCAGCTCTGAAGTTCCCTGTTGAGTGGGGTCTTGCCAATGGAAGTAGGAAGCAGTGCAAGATGCGGGACACGAGGCATCCTGGTTGGGCTGCACTGGGTGGTTTTGGGTCCCTGCTCTGTACTGGTCCCTCCTTTGGGGTGAGGCTGAAGGTGACACAGCATCATGCCTTTTGCTGCTAGTGGGTCCTGTCTCTAGAAACTATGAACCCCAAATCCCCCCGATCCTTCTCCAAACAGCTTGTGGAGCAGATGGTAGTGCAGCACTGGTTTAGTCCCCAGCTCACATCCCCTTAGTTTTCTCAGGGATGGTTAACTTGGTAAGACATTGAAGTCTTTAACCATTAGCAGGCAATAAAAAGGGGCAGCTGAGTTGGATAACACCCACTAATCCCCTTCCAGGATGAGCTGGAGAGAAGAGCCACTGCGAAGCTCAGGAGCTTATTCTGAGATGAGTACTTTGGAGGCTTTGAGAATTGAATGCTGTTGGTATTTCATGAATAAATAACCCCCAGCGATATTGTCACTGAATCTGCTACATTAATGAAGGCCTAGAACAAAGGGGGAGGGTGCAGAGAAGCATTTTTGAAGGAATCAAAGTGAGTGCAGGTGATGGGAGGTGGCACGGGTCTGGGTGAGAATGTCTGCACCACAGGAGCTCTGCCCAGTCTGGTGGAGAGCCCTGCTGTTGGGCCTGGAACAAAGGGGGAGGGTGGAGAGAAGCATTTTTGAGGGAATCAAACTGAGTGCAGGTGATGGGAGGTGGCAGGAGTCTGGGTGAGAATGGGTGCCACAGTCTGCACCACAGGAGCTCTGTCCAGTCTGGTGGAGAGCCCTGCTGTTGTGCATCACACTGACTGTTTGTGGCAATACAAGTTGTTTAAAAAATGTGTTTTGTCATGGCTGGGTATGTAATCAGTGGGTCCTGGTAGGGAGGAGAGTTCATTTCATTTATAGGTTTATCATTTGGATGTCTGTGTGTGTCTTGGGGAGGGCTGGAGAGTTAGAAAAAAGTGTGTGTGTGTGTTCACAGATGTGCATGTGCTTGTGGAGAGAATCTGGCACCAGAAATTAGTTTGCTCACTCCAAAATGTCCTTTTTGACAGGACCTGGCATCTGCTTCAGGGCAGTGGGGAATTGCCCAGTCCTCCCAGTGCACCACATGCTGAGCCATACCTGCTCCCTGCGGTTTTGGTGCCTGGGTCCAGCCAGGGTCACCGGCAGCTTCCCCCGGCTCTCCGCTGTGCTCCGGGCATGGTGTGAACTGTGGAGCCAATCTTCTCCGTCCTGCCGTGTCAGAACAGACCCAGGGGTCGCTCAGTGAAATTCAGTACAGGTAGATGGAGAACAAGAGAAAAGAGCTGTTTGTCTGCAGACGGCTTGTTACTGCAGGGAAAGTGATTCATCCATCAGGGCTGGTCTAATCTGGCGTGTCCAAGCGGTGGGGAGGGACGGCTGCCCTCAGCGGGGACCGTGCAGTGGTGGCCAGATGCTGCCGTCGCTCCTCAAATGTCCCCTGCCATGTCGGCACTGCCTGCTCTCTGGGACGGGCTCTGGGATTTGGGGACCCACACAACAGGCAGGGAGGGATGGGCAGGGCTCACTGCCAGAGCTGCGTGGGTGGAAAATCATCTGCTCTGTGCTGTGTGTTGCCCGTGCCATTGTTTCTGCAGGAGGTGGGTAATTAATTATTGCTCTTTGTCCCTCTAAATTTGAAAGGAGCCGCTGAAGCTGGCAGTGTGAAAGCTCGGCAGTGCCTGCATGCACCGAGCCTGGCTCTGCCGGCCTCTCTGGAGGCAGACAAAAGCAAAGTTTGCTCCCAGCTCGCTCCGAGCATCGCGTCAGCCCTCTCATCTGCTGACATCCCCCTTGTAAGGGCACCGTGTTGGAGTGATGCTCCTCTAATCTAACGACGGCTGGTGCAGAAGCTGTCTGGCCGAACAGCTCCCTCCGCTCGCCGGCAGCACCGTCACCCCGCTCCTCTCACGCTTCCCTCCGGCTCTGCTTCCCAACATTCCAGCGAGGTTAATGTTTTAATACGTTTCATGGCTTATCCCGGCTCGGCAGCCCTGCCTGTGGTTTGTCGAGGGTCATCCATGACGCCAGGCACGATTTCAGAGTGATGTTCCCATTTCCATCCTCCGCCTTTCCAAGGGCAGAAGTCAGTTTGTGCTTCCAGATTTTAATTACAAGCGTGACGAGCTGTCCCTGCCAGCCCCAGCCTGGGAGCGCATGCGGGATAAGCCGGCTTCTCCCGGCACCTCTCCAGAGTTACCCCGGCCAAGGATCCAGCTCCAGGGTCTTCTTTATACCCTCAAGGCAGCTGTAGCTCCCCACCTTCTCCCCGCAGGGATGTGGGAGCTACAGGGGGGTTTGGTGGCCAAATGGAAAAACCAGGAGGGAGGACAGGACTTGGTTCTCCTTGCAGCCCACCTACGATGAGAGACCCCTTGGGAGGACCAGATGGGGCTGAGCTTTCCAGGTGGGCGGTGGAGGAGTTGTCATGGTTTGTTTTTATTTTTAAATAATTCTCCCTATATTAATAAACAGTTGTTTTGATTAGTAAATAATGTGCCCTTTCTCTCCCCCTTCTCCCCAGCAGAAATACATGCCCTGATCTAATATACTCTGCCTTTCTCACTCCCTCACTTCAGAGGAGCTGCAAATTCTGGTGGGAACAGAGTGCTAATAGAAAAGGGCCTCTAAAGATATTTGAAACATGACCAAGAAAGGACAGAGGGAGATTCAGCTCCAAATATGCTGGAAAATCTAAGAGATAGGCCAAGAAAGGGGGAATATCGGAAGCCTGATCGCCAAGACAGAAAAGTTAATTGGGAAGCATTAATTGGGGTGAAAATGGGCAGCGCAGACATGAATTTGGGAGGTGGGGTGGTGACGCAGCCGGAGGCACCGTGGTGGGCACAGAGCTGCCAGCCACCGGGGTAACACATCTGCCCCAACCCACAGTAGAGGAGAAGCTGCCCTCCACCTCCCTCCGAGCAGGGACATGCCAGTTTACCAGTTCTTGCTGTTTTTATGGTGTTTTCCTTGTTGAAAATCCCAGTTTCTGGAATCCTGTGATTGCCTGGAAATCTGGGATCTGCAAAATCCTGACTTCCATACTGTACAGGGCTTTATTGCTTTGGGTTTGGTCTCTGGGTATTTTCTAGCCCTCAAGTTTGCAGAGAAAAGCTCAATTACACCCTAAAGGCTCAGAAAGCAGAAGGCAAAATTAGGCTGAAACCACCCAATGACTGATTTCTTTTTCAAACCTCATCATTTTCATGCCAATCTCATTATATTTTTTTTTTTCAATGCCTGACTCATGATTTTTTTGAGAGTTGGGTGTTGGCAGGGCTGTGTGCGAGTGTGATGTTGTGTGCACCCAGGGCTACCCTGCTGACAGGTAACACAGTGCTCGCGTGAGGCAGCAACGCTCTGGTCTTCAAGGGCTCCTGAATATTCTGCCACTGCCGTTACATTGCCAAGCACGTGGTTTTCAAATTAAAAAAAAAAAAAAAAAAAAAAAAAAAAAAAAAAAAAAAAAAAAAAAAAAAAAAAAAAAAAAAAAAAAAAAAAAAAAAAAAAAAAAAAAAAAAAAAAAAAAAAAAAAAAAAAAAAAAAAAAAAAGAGAGACTAGCACCTGGGATTGAGTCATTGTGCAGCTTTTTAAGTGCTGGTGGAGAGCAGGGAGGATCCTAGCGGGGAATAAACCACCTGTGACTCCTGGCATTGCCTTAGGGGTTATTTTAAGGTCAGAGAGGTCAGTGTTTATTTGTATATAAAGATCTAATAAATAGACTGTGGAGGTCAAGTCTGTTGCCATCAGTGTCTTGTTCTATGAGCTTTGTCTCTCTCCTGTCAGTGAGAGGGTGTCGGGATCTGTTGCCCAAGATGGGTTGCAGGTATCAGTTAATATAGAAAATGCGCTTTGAAGATGAAAAACGCCTTGGAGATGCTTAAAGCTCTCCACAAGCATCTGTGTTCCCTTTGCGGGAACCCAGCAGAAAGCAAAGTGCCTGAATACATCACCACAGACAAAATCTGCTGTGTGCGCAGCTCGGAGCGGTGAGGCTGCTTCCCAAGGCTTTAAACAGCCATTGGGTTCGTAGGCATTTAGGCCTCTTGCTTGCTTAAGGGATGGGTGTCCCAGCACGGCTATGCCTGGGGCTTTGCTGAGGCGGCACAGGCTGGAGCAGTGCAGGAGAGCTGTGCCGGCACCCATTCCTGCGCCCGCTGCTCCAGCTCCCCCGTCCCCCAGAGCGCAGGGGTGAGCCTCTGCATCCACACCCCAGCAAGTGCGAGCCCAGGTTTTGTACGGCTTTCCAGCTCCGGCATCGCCCCAGGTGCTGGATGGAGTGTGAGGCCTCAGGGGGGCTTGGCCCAGCTCTGAACCGTTCAGGAGTTTTCACGGTTGTGGGTTTGCTGCTGTCTAGCAGGGGTTGGATTCACACGTAACTACAAGCTACTAATAAGCCCTCTCTTAGTTGCCAGTTCACATGAAAATCATAGAATCACAGACTGGTTTGGGTTGGAAGGGACCTTAAAGACCAACCAGTTCCAACCCCCCTGCCATGGGCAGGGACACCTTCCCCTAGACCAGGTTGCTCCAAGCCTCATCCAGCCTGGCCTTGGACACTTCCAGGGATGGGGCATCCACAGCTTCTCTGGGCAACCTGTGCCAGTGCCTCACCACCCTCTCTGTGGTAGGTAGTGTCTTTAAAACCCTGTAACTGTTTGGTTTTCATCAAAGATGTCAGTTATGCAGCAAATCTATTATGTATAGCGTAATCGTAAAGCCTTAATTTTCTTGGGAAGCCTGCTTTGACTCACTTCCGCTAATCAAAATTCCATGATTCTGCTAAAGCAGCCCTCCCTGTGGACACGGAATTCCCTGCTCGTTCCCCACGCTGCCGGTCCCTGCCAGCCCTAACGGTGCCTTTTCTCTCCAAGGGAAGAAGCGATGCTGTCCACCTACTTCGAAACCATCAATGACTTGCTCTCCTCCTTCGGGCCGGTCCGCGACTGCTCCCGCAACAACGGTGGCTGTACCCGCAACTTCAAGTGCGTTTCGGATCGCAAGGTGGACTCGACGGGCTGCGTGGTAGGTACCGCGGCCGCTCTGGGGACAAACCAGCAAGGGACCTTGCCTGCTTCCTCTCTGGGGATGTGACCAAGGGGACGTTCATGCTGGTGGTGGGCTCTTCCCAAATCCAGAGCCTTCGTGGTTTATCAGGATATGCCTCAAGGACTGCAGGGAAGGAGCCCAGAGACTCAGATGTGCAAAAGAAAAAGGGATGAGGCTGATGGCGGTTTTTCTGCTTGTCAGGAAAGCATGGGTGCAAAGCAGTCTTGCTTTTTCTCCTGCCTTGTGCTTCCTGGCACGGGAGAAGGATGAAGCATGAAGGATGAAGAGTTTTGATGTGTTTCTGAACATGGTCATGTCTTGCCAGACAATCTGCTGTGTCCAAGGCTTTGTAGTCCCCTGCACAAAGTGACCCCTTTAGTCTGGGCAGAGGCCCTACATCACTCCAGCTATGGATACACGGAGGGGTTTCAACGTTCCTCCAGGCAGGAAAAGCAGGGCCTCAGCACCTCTGCCAGCTCTAACCCTTGGCAGCCACTTCCCTGCATGCGGAGCTTGTGTGAGCCCAGTATGACACACAGAGATGCTGGGGAAGAGCCTTGGGAAACCAGGGGAAACCTGGAGCATCCCTTCTTGTCTGTCTCCTATGACGAAAGGCTGCGA